>NC_072493.1:18540000-18835000 GCF_027574615.1 Eptesicus fuscus
TCCACTGGAATTTTACACAACTACCATTGTATATGCAGTCCATCATTGACCAAAAAGTCATTGTGTCACATGACTGTATTGATTTGAGACCCAAGGTAAAATGAAATCAAGCCAAGGAATGAATTACAGCCCAGATTCCTTGGTTGGACATTACCCACAATAAAAGATAACTCTAAGATTAAAAATACTAATTCAAAACTTACATCAAAACTTTACTCTATGCCAGTCGCTGTGCACACAAATGATACACTTGACTTCAAGGAATTTATATGACATCTTGGGGGGCCGATTGGTTCCAATTACAGTTACAATTATGTCCCCACCTGTATATAGGACTCTGTGCAGTAGGATAATGTGGCTCCTCCCATCCAGGGGTAGAGTCAATTTCCCATCACCTTGAATTTGTACTGCTCCTGTGTCTTCTTTTGACAAATAAAATGCAACAGAAATGGTGTTGTGCCTGTTCTGAGTCGGTATATCAGCTCTCTCTTGGAAAACTTGTGCTGTCGCCATTAATTAATTGGCTAGCCTACTAGATGATGAGAGACACATGGCCCATTATCCCCATCACCACAGCCAATGGCCAGCCAGTCCTCTAAAGCAGAGAGACACAGATGCATGAGCAAACCCAGCCAAGACCAAAAGACCACCTAGCTGAGCCCTGATCAAACTGCCAAACCACAAAATCAGAAGCTAATATTTAGTTGCTGTTTTAAACAATTAAGTTGTGGGGTTGATAATTACACAAGGAAAAGATACATTTGACATCTTTCCCACAAAAGTTCATTAAGAGGAAAGAAAAGAGCTCCTATAGCTAGAATAGGAAAAAAATTTTCTGTACGGCATGGTCTTTGGTCTGAACCTTAAAGGAGTATCAGAAACTGAATACATGATGCTTACGGAGTATTCCAAAAAAGTAAGAGAACCATCCCATAGTTATCCATTTTGGAGGCTATTAGAGGGATGTTTTGTAGACATGGTTAAAAAGGTGGAGTATATTACACCAAGCCGTTAAAGCCTGGGCATGGTTATCAACTATATGAGTGTGGTTAGGTTCTGATATCTATTTCTTACTTTTCACATTTATAACATGGGGATGATATATAGAACCTATATCAAAGAATTATTATAATGATTAAATGAACCAATAGATGTAAAGTACCTAGAAGAACGCCTGGCATGTAGTAACTATTAGCTATCAGCCTTAGATGCCTAGTTTCCAGTTTGATTTGCTATTTTCACCTCTGATTGTTTTTTACTACATACTTACACACACACACACACACACGCATCCATGTATGTGCACAAAAAGTAGCCAAGCAAGCAAGGTGGGAAAGGAAATTTCTAGGAAGGCAGAACCGTGAACACAGAAGTAGCATATTTGAGCTATGCATCTGAATAGTGATTTGTAGTTTTACAAAGAATTTTCACACCATTAGTTTGTTCACTGACTACAGCAAACTGAATTCAGCACATATTTATTGAGTGACTTCTATGTATCAGGCATTGCATTAGATAATGTGTAGGTAATGCAGGAGCAAACTATAGATGACATTATATTTATGGACCCTGAAAACCAGCAACTCAGCAAGCTTCCTTCTTTACATTTGCCCTCAGGAATCTGAAATAAAATCTTCTACCTAATTCTAGCTAGTGTACACCTTTGTGTACCAACATTGTCCTAGCTTAAAATTATTCTCCTCTTATCTTCCTAATAAATTAGTGTCTTTATGTCAGCCTTTCTTTTTTTTTTAAAGAGAGAAACCGCACATAGGGGAAATAAATTATTTACAAAATCAATCACTTCTAGGTTCCTTTGTTTTAGAATGTGAATCACAAAGTTCCACTCAAAACCGACTTTTCATTATCACAAATCTACGGAGTGAATAGACAGCAGACTCAAGTAGACTTCTTTTGTATTTATAAAGTTTGCCTCTGCACATTTCATGTGTCAGAATTACTCCCTACTGTGCCAATATATTAATGTTTCTAAACCTGTTTTTTAATTTTTGTTATTGATTTAACGAAAAGGTTCTCAACCTCAACACTACTGACAATTTTGGATTAAATGGTGGGGGAAAGGGTTCCTATAGAGCAGTGGTTCTCAACCTTTCTAATGCCGCGACCCTTTAATACAGTTCCTCTTGTTGTGGTGACCCCCAACCATAAAATTCCGCTGCTGTAGAGCCTAAGACCATCGGAAAACACAGATATTTACATTACGATTCATTAACAGTAGCAAAATTACAGTTATGAAGTAGCAACAAAAATAATTTTATGGTTGGGGGTCACCACAACATGAGGAACTGTATTAAAGGGTCACGGCATTAGAAAGGTTGAGAACCACTGCTATAGAGTGTTTAGCTGCATCCCTGACCTCTGGTAACTGCCCGCCCCCCCCCCTCCAAGTTGTGACAACCAAAATTATTTCCTGGCATTGCCAAATGTCCCCTCGGTTTAAAACCACTGATTTAAGGAACTATGTGGCAAATGTTTTTGTTAAGAATTTGCTTCATTCATTTATTTGTTTATGGTGAAATTGTTTGCTATAGCATGGAAAATCCAAGAGTCTGCCCTGGCTTGTGTGGCTCAGTTGGTTGAGTGTCACCAGTTTGATTCCTGGTCAGGGCACATGCCTGGGTTAGGGTTCAGTCCCGGGTCGGGGTGCATACAGCAGTCAACTGACCAATAGTTCTCTCTCACATGTCTGTCTCTCTCTCTCTCTCTCTCTCTCTCTCTCTCTCTCTCCCGCCCCCATTCCTTCCACCCTCGCTCTTTTCCTCCCTCTCCCTTCTTCTCTAAAACAAAATCAATAAAAATGTATTTTTTTACTATCTAACGGTCTAAGTGACCTCCAATAAATAGCTGACAATGAGTAAACACATGAAATTATAAAGTATGTCAATGACTTTCAAATTGTCAAACTGTCTCCAGAATAACCAAGTTTAAAACAAACCAGTGGGACATACACTTTCCTTTTAAAGAAACATACGTTTCATTAATTGCTGTGTCAAAAGAAAAACAAATCCAATTAGTTTAGCAAATAATGGAAAGTACATGTTTTCACTGAAGATTTTCTTCTTTTATTCAGAAATACCCATAATTCAACTCAGCTTAATTTTTAATGTGCAGCATTTCACGTGCAATAAGAACATTATGTTAATATAACAGATGTCTTTCAAATTGTCAAACATTAATTACAATTAACTAGAGTGTTTTTTAAATAAGATTAAATTGTGACTTATTTTGAATTATGGTTCAACAAGCTAAATGTTCTTTTACAAAGACTGAAGACTGACTGATCATGGTAAATACTGATTGCAAGATAATTTTTTAAAAAAATAATAAGACTCTCCTCGGGAGAAAAATGTGGTATTTTGTGTGCTTTTTTTTTTTGCTTTTTTTTTTTTAAGTAGTTCTCGGTCCTCTTCATGGGATGAAGTAGAAGTTTCCTACCTTCCAAGTATAAATGTGTCTGGATTTAACAAAGGTTGAACAAAATGCCAATTTTCAAATTCCTATCAAGACTTATCAAGGGTTCTAAAATCATTTAGAATAACAATCTTTGATCACAAGAGGAGATTGCAATCTTTAATTTTTAGATTTTTCAAGCAGAAGGCTCAAAATAGTAAAACTATTATTAAATATGTTAATATCTGAATAGATCAATGTTTGCCTCATAAATGTAGAAACCCCTGAAATGCACTCATGTAATGCAGGTCGATGTGACTTGTAATCTTTTGACTTATATTGCAAATCTTGACTACAGTTCAAACAGATATTGAACTTGAATATGTTAAAGCAATATAATGAAAAAGACTATTCCCTAATTTAGATATTACTTGAGCTCTGCTAATCACATGTAAGTTATTACTCTAAAATGGTGGGAGTTTAAATTTCACTAGATATGAAACCATATTTAATATCTGATTCCTGATGCACAACTAGGTCAACATCAACAACTCATCTCACATCCACCTTCATTTAACTCCTGGCCTATAAAATGGGGGTAGTTAAATAATTCCTGTGACTTTGTTGCTATTCTTTGTTTTATTTTGTTAGCTCCACTCAGTTTCCATAAGGACAGACCCAAAAGTTGACCTATGAAACAAATAGGTTGCCAAAATTCTTAGTAGATCCCTGGTACTTGTAAACAAAGAACCTAATCATTCTAATAAATATATGTGATGCTTTGAAAGGCAGAATAATGGCTGTCCAATGATATCCCCATCCTCCTAATCCCAATACCCCCTGAATATATTACTTTTCATGACCAAAGGGACTTTGCAGATTTGTTTATAGTTAAGTAACTTTTATTTAAGACCTGTTATCATACTATACAGTTAATAAAAGAAATGTTACATTTCTAACATTAACTTTCAAAATGAATGATCCAGCCCTATAGCATTTCTGTTAAAATAAATTTTAAGCCCTTGACAGTTTGGCTCAATGAATAGAGCATCGGCTTGTGGACCAAAGGATCCCGGGTTCGATTCCAGTCAAGGGCACGTACCTCGGTTGCAGGCTCCTCCCCGGCCGGGGCCCTAGTCGACTGATGCAGGAGGCAACCAATCGATGTGTTTCTCTCACATCGGTACTTCTGTCTTTCCCCATCTCTTCCACTCTCTTTAAAAATCAATGGAAAAATATTCTGGGGTGAGGATTAAAAATAAATAAATTTTAACACTTTTAGATTTCTCTTCTGCTAAAATCATCTTGGTGGAACAATGGAGAAGCCTCATCTAAGATACAACAAAAAAAGAAAGGAAGTGGAATCTGCATATCTCCCTTTTCCTATCTGGTATTCCTGATCACCACAACTAAACCCTGGTATACAGTCTCTTGTGAAATATATATATGTCCATAACCCATAGTCATGAGGATCTCGTTCCAATGTTGTATTCCCTGATATCACTGTCCCAGACGGAAATGATTATACCCCATCTCTGAGTTTCTAAGACCTATAATTTGAATGCAATTAATATTTGTTTCTAGCATGCCATGATGGAGGCACTATATTTTACATTTTTATTTAAAAATATACATTTAGAGAAGTAAAAATGTAAATACACAGCTTGTTGAATTTTCACAAAGGAAACATACCTTTATAACCAGTATTCAGACCAAGAAACAGAACTTACCAGAATATTATAAACCCCTCTTTATTTCTTCCCCATCACTATTCCACCTCTACCCCCAAAGGTAACTGTTATTCTGATTTATAAGAGCAAACACTAGTTTGGGGCAGGTATTATTTTAAGTACTTTATGCGTAATTTATTTAACACTCAAAACAGCCCTAGGTACAGAATCTAAATAATATACACAAGGTAATGCAGCTGGTGAGTTGTGTAAAGATAGGATTCAAGCTCCAGCAGTGAGCTGCAGAGACAACTCATTTAATCCATACTTCTGCAGGGTTCATGTGGCAAATATTACCTATTAACTTACTTTCTCATTAGCTGTGTCTATATCTTATTTCTCCCACATAGAGAGTAAGCTCTTAAAGTACAAGGTTTATGTCTAATTCTTCTTTGTAACCTGTTTAATATTCAAAGTAGCCTACAGAATATCTATTCAACAAATACTCTGGTTGATTAAATGAATGACTGAATGAAGAATTGAAATGAAATAAAATGAAACAAATAAGAGCTTATTTAAAATGCTGTGCATTGACACTCTAGAACCTTGGCAATACTGAAATGATTTTTATCCCCCCGTTTAAGGCATTGCTTTTTTATTTCTTATAGTCACCAAAGAACACATTTAAGTAAGCCCTATTTTATAGTATCAGCATTTTCCAGTAGTTGGGTATTTTTCATTAAATACAGTCACATAAGCAGTTAAAAAAATCTGTGCAGAACATGTAATGTCTGACTAGATTTAGAAGAGTGGATTTTCCCTTAATATGAGTAGTCTCTACTCGGGCAGCATCTTTCAGCCTCAGATTACAAAGTACTTAACTGTTTAATTCACTTTTTCCCTCTGTTGACATTTCTTATTGCTATAAGCAAGATGCCTTTGATAAATACTTCTCCACCACTTCCTCAGAAGCAGCAATTCTGTTAGTTGTCAAAATACATTCTCCTCTCAGTCCTTGCTGCTAATATTTCCATTAGTGTAAAAGATTAAGCTAGAGAGGCAACATCAGTAAATGTCAAGGCTAATCCTTCAGGGTTAGCCCTGGTTAAGATTGTAGAGGTCAACAAGCTGAGCTCATTATAACCCAGAGAAGTGAAGTGAGTTGACCAATGTCACCAGCTTGCTGATGGAATGGCATGCTATGAAACCTTGAGAACCATATGATTTCACTCATATGTGGGATATAACACTGAAACATGGAGACACAGACAACGTGATGGTTACCAGACGGAAGTGGGTAGGGAGTAGTAAAGGGGGCCAAGTATATGATCACGGAAGATTATTTGACTTTGGGGTGATGGGCATACAATGCAATATAGAGATTGTGGGCCATAGAAATGTACACTTGAAACCTATATGATCTTATTAACCAATGTCAGCAGAATAAGTTTAATTTAAAAAATAAAGAAACCCTGTCTTACAAACTCTCAGCACTAAATTCATCCCACCCCTAATTAAATATCTTCTCCTCTCTAGATGAAGACCAGTCAATGGATCCTCTCTCCCAATCCTGCTCAATGTTCACTGTTCCTATCTCATTACCTTAGCCAAGGCAGCAGGGTACCTTGCTCTAAATATTGCCCTTCTTTTCCTCCTGTCTCTCACCAATAAGTGATGGATACTGCACACAATATGGGCCATGTGGTAGTAAAGCGGAAGTCAGAAACTGCCTGCAGTTAAGATGGATGTGTAATGATAGTTGGAGTCGGTGCTTCTGCTCGAGGCAGGGTTCCATGTTTGCCTCAGATTTCAATTTAAAGAGTCAGTGCACCTATAATATATCTGCTAACCTTCTCCCATGAGATTTTCATTCTCTCACATATACAATGAAGACATATATGACCTCTAAGGGATCTTTCAACTTTTTGTGTCCTCCATCTTTGATCTAGCCTGTTGCTTTGAGACATTGGGTGGTTTTTATCACCAACAGAAGATATATTCACTTCATTCCTGTTTACATAGACAGAAGCTATGTAGTGACAAGATCTCTTCAAGGCTGGAATACTTCCTTAATAACATGAACAAAATAGCATCTGGTATCAATCTTGTCCCACTGACTTGACTGTCATGATTTAAAGCTTTCATTCTTTGGATTCAAAATTTAATTTTTAGTGCACTTTCTGTCAGCTGTCTTCATGGATTCTAAATGAGTTTCTGTCATTCTGACAGACTTAGATAAATTGAAACTTAACTAGGGAAAAGTGTTTTTAAAAAAACAATTTGGTTCTGAACAGAATACGTGTGACATATACTTTGGTTATTTTCCCTCTAAATTGTCATTGGCTTCTCTGTATTGGTGAGCTGATGAGTTTGTGTGATGATCAACTACTTCTATAATTCACTGTCTGACAATAGATTGTAGGCAAACTGCCAGGCTGACTTTGACTAGATCCATTAAACATTGTTCCTTTCCAAGCACACTGATCTGAAAAGACTCAATTTTTTCTAACCTAAAATCACTGAGCATTTTAGTTATTATTTCCTCCAGGCGTTCACTTTAATTGGGTGAGTAATCGTTTTACTTGGAAATAAAGAAGCCATTATGATGGCCAAAGGTGGGTGACAAGACAATATTGTGGTTCCCTTTCACTGATACAGAACCAGAACACAGGGAAATTAGGCTAGGAAAGTGGGGGCATGAGGGGAAGAAGGAGGGAGGAGAGAAGGAAAGGAGAGAGAGAGGGAGACAGAGAGAGAGAGAGGGAGATAAGGTGAGGGAGAGAGGAAGAGAGGGAGAGAAAGAGGGAGGGAGGAGGAGGGAGAGGGAGACAGAGAGAGGGAAAGGGAGAGAGAGAAGGTATTCTAAAGTGTTGAGTTATCTCCAAATTCATATCATCATCCACATTTGTAAAGCAAGTTACTAATTAAAAGTATTGTCACTTTTCTATTCCGAGTCTCAAGATATACTTTAAGTACAAAGAGCTCTATTTATAGGCTCTATGAGGCTCCATGAGGACAAGTCATTTAATCCCTATCACACAGCTGGTTGATGACAGACACAACATTAGAATCAGGTCTCTGTCTCCTCAACCCAATGCATTTTCCCTATCACCTCACTGCCTTAATACCAAAGGTCCTAAATGAATTCCACCAGATGTTAATTAGATTCTTCTTTCCATGGAACTTTCCTGAGCAAGTTTTTGTTGTTGATGTGTTTGACAATGTTCTCCACCAAGTAACCCTACATACAATCTTTAGAGACAGCCTTGGATTGCAGCTCTGACACCTTGGTCTCCACAAGGATGATTGGCCCCTTCAGTGCTGGTTAAGGGGGTAAAGCCTTGATACAATCTAGCCTGGATAAAACTCCTCAGTTTTCAGAGAAATGTTAGGTGGGCATCCCCAGTGTGAGCAGTCTTACTTCTAATATTTCATTTGCTATTTGTTCTTGGAAATGCAGGTAAACAATTTAGCACCCATGGCATTAAGCCTAAAATAGGAATATCATTTCTTTTTTAAAAATATGTATACTTTGTATTTCAGAGGAAGAGAGAGAGAAAGAGAGAAATAAATGATGAGAATCATCAATGGGCTGCCTTCTGCATGCCCCCTACTGAGGATTGAGCCTACAAGCTGGGCATGTGCCCTTACGGGAATCCAACCTGGGACCATTCAATCAGCAGGCCAATGTTCTATCCACTGAGCCAAATCGGGTAGGGCAGGAATATCATTTCTTTAAGAAGTAAATGAATTAATGCATTAAAAAGTATGTAGGATAGTAATGTTAATGAGATAATTTTCCAAAGGATGGGCCAATGTGCACTTAAAATTTTCCTTGTGATGATTGAACCTTGTGTAGGAATATTGTCGCAAAATATCTGTAGCAGATACTGTTGGTGCCTCACCCCCGCCTCCGTCTCCTCAGGACTCCCCAATCCCATAGTTCCTATAGCTTCCTAAATCACTCACTAGAGAGATTTCTCTGTCATGCTTGGCTAGTTATAGGGACACCAGGATTGCACAATTTGATATCCCTGGGAAATATCCCTCACCCAAGTTGAAGCACAACTTTCCCACATTCTTCTCCCCTTAGGTGCAACAATTCTAAGGAATTCTTTTTTAACCACAAAGTTTGTTGCTCTGCAATATTAATAATCTTAAAGAAATAGGTTCCAAATCAGCTGAATAAATCAAATGAAAAGTTTCTGTGTTGACTCTTCCCATGCTCTCCCTTCACTACATTGCCTTCATACAGACTATGTGGACATGCCTGATAACTAACCACAGTATTTTTATGACTCTCTGAGAGCAATGAGTCCCAAGGACATATAAATATTAGGAAACATTCTTCAGTAAATCATAATGCTGAACTTACTAGTGTACATTTTGAAAAATCAAAGAAAATAGCCAGAGGATCCTCTCCTATATTTTTTTAAATAGTTGATAGGATGAAAAGAGGGGCAAATAGAGTAAAAAGGTATAAATTTACCGGTATTTTCATTCCATAGACTACAAAATCTTTGTAAAATGTTTTCTTTATCTTGTACTTGCTTCCAGTTGGAATTAATTCATTGCTTGTCTCCTGGGATATATTAAATGTCTATGACCAATAAAATATCATTTAAGATCTTCTGGTCTAGTGATCTATTTCAAATGCCTATTTTAAGTTACTACAGAATACTAAGGTCATGGAAGCAAAGGATGTGTCCTAATAATACATCTGTATTTTTGTAAATCTAACTTCATCTGCCATGCATTTATTATCCATACAACAACCAACACACACACACACACACACACACACACACACACGTGTAGAGATGCTTAATCAATGGGCAATCCTTATCTTTGAGTCACCTCAACCAGGGGACAGACATACAGTTAAATATAAGATTCCAATCCTCTAGACTTCCCAGCTGAGGACCCAGACATTTTGACAAACAAATTGGCTCTACCCTATCCCCTGCCTGAATTCCTAACCTCAAAATCTGTGGGTAAAATAAATTAGTTGTTTTAAGCTAACAAATTTAGATATGCTCTATTATGCAGCAAAAACAATGGAGGCAAATACAAAATGGTTACTGAGCAATAAAAGAATGTAAATCATAATGCTAAACATTGTAACAATAAAAATAAAGTTGATATGTTTTGTGCTTAAGAAAAGAAGAAAAAAAAAACTAAGCTGAAATTCATGTGATTCCTGAATATATAAATCTACACAGGGGGGAAAAAAGGAAATATGTGCTATTATTTCTCATTCTGGAAGAAATCAAAACTGAAAGAAGTGTCTTTCATGTTAAGTCTTAAAAATAAAAACATGAATAAATAATACTTTGAGAAAATCAGAAGTAAAGAATGATATTCCACAATATGGTGGGGGGGCAGTGAGGAGGGCACTGTATGACAAACTACAGAGCTTCTTTTGGAAAGGCACTTGTTACAGAGAATTAGAGTACTTAACCTGTAGAAGAGTGAGGCATCAGATAGAGCCAGGTCATTAAGAATAGTGAGCATCCTGCTTGGGACTTTCCACTGAAAATGGCAGACCCTTAAGGACACTGAGTTTTAGAAAGATGTTTCTGCCCAACAGGTGTGGCTCAATGGTTGAGCATCGACCTATGAACCAGGAGGTCACGGTTCAATTCCTGGTCAGGTTGTGGGCTCAATCCCTAGTGTGGGAGGTGCAGGAGGCAACTGATCAATGATTCTCCCTCATCATTAATGTTTCTATCTCTCTCTTCCCTTCCCTTCCTCTCTGAAAATCAGTAAAAAAATATTTTTAAATGATGTTTCTGATGGTATATGAGAATAGATTAGAAGTCAAGAAAGAGATGATAGAAAAAAAATAATTAATAGATTTCAATATTCTAGATCATGGATGATAAAAGGCCAATAAAGTCAGTATTCACAAGACAGTAGAAAACGGGAATATACTGCTATTTTTTTAAGGGAAAAAGAAATGATTCAACCAATGATAAAGCAAAGAATGGCATGAAGCACCTGGTAAGTCATAGAAGAAATGCAAGATGGTAAGAATAAGATTTTCAGATACATTCAGTACATTTTAATAATGAAGAAGCACTTTTTAAGATTTTTGTGTGTGTGTAAAGAATTCACAGTCACTGCTGATCTGAGGCACAGACTGCATTAGAGATTCTTGTTACTGAACTCACCTCGAGCCTCCAAGGTGCATGTGCACTGGGCTTTTGTATTCCTTTTTCATTTGTTTCTAGACATAACTCTTGTAAATGGATTAATTTATTTTTTCCCATCTACCTGCACCCTTTAATAGAATTCATTTTTACCTAAAATCATTGCCTTCTTAAAATGGCTTGGTTAACATAAAATTTCTGAATTTTTCCATCTCAATTATAATAAATTTGTAATTATAAGCCCAAAGGAGGGGGGAGAAACTAGAGCAGGCTCTTGTTACATACTTTGTATGACTATATGTGATAGCCTAACCATGGAAACACATTTGCCATATCTTATACTCATTACATGTCTCGTTTTACACCTAATGCAATCGTATCTGCTTATTTGTCATATCTGGTTATTGTTTCATAGAATACTTAAAGATTGATTTCTCACTGCAGTAACGAGGCTATAGAGATGAAAGAAATTTAAGTTGTGAAAATGGGAAAAGAAATGAAATAGATGAACGTAAAGGTAAGAGAAAATATATATTAAATCACACAACAAACACTTGTTGAGTATTTACTGTTTGTCAAACATTGTTCTACATGCTGAGAGTGCAATAGCACAAAAAAACAAAGTCCCTGTCTTAGAAGAACTTACTCTTGGAAGGAAGATAGAGTGAGAAAATAAGCAAGTAAAACTCAAGTGTATTCTATGGTTATGTGTGCACTGGAAAACATTTAGCAGGTGTAAGAGGAGAGGGACTTCTGGAGACAGAATGATAGGAATGGAAAGACACTTGATAAGTCAATCAAATCAGCAAAGGGAGGTGTGAAATGCAAATTATACAAATTTCTGGGGAGTCGGCATGGCAGGCAGAATAACTACAGACTCCCGAAGGTATGAGCATGCTTGACATACTGGAGGAACAGCAAGGAGACTTGTGTGGCAGGAGAGGAGTGCTCTAGCAATGAAACAAAGGAACTAAATTAGAGAAGTGATGGGTACTGGAAGGCTGTCAGATCATCAATGATCTTGTAAGTCAAGGAAGCTTGAGTGAATTAAAAGTAGTCTGACTCACGACTTGGGTCCTATGTGTGCTTCAGCCTAGCTCTGAGATCTTAACATGTCACTCAAACTCTGAGCTTTAGTTTTCTCTTGTCTTAAACAGAGTTAAAGTTGAATTACATTCAGAAAGTTCCTGTAGGGTCAAGTAAGATCATGTCATGTAATGCTAAAAAGTGCTTAGCAGAGTGCCTGAAAAAGAGTAAAAAATATTATTATAGTTATTATTTTAGATAATGCACAATGGGAACCTCAAATGTACTAATTTTGGGACTTGGGAGTTAGGGGTACTGGCCTAAACTTAAACTACAACATTTCTTGAGGATTCTTTGATCACAAAATATGAAAAAGGATTCCCCCAAATTTTCTGTCTAGTCCCTTAAGAAACTTTTCTATGAAATCTGATTTACATTTTTTCCCACAATTGGAGATTATCAGACTAAATGTATTACCTTCCCATATTTTGAATTTCAATGCTGTGAACCCATTGAGGTAAGTATAGTATATAATAAAGATAGAAAATAGAATAGAGGGAGAAACCAAGATGGCGGCATAGGTAAACACCTAAACTGCTGCCTCGCACAATAATTTCAAAACTACAACTAAAAGACAGAACCACAGGAAAGCTGGCTGAGTGGAAATTCTACAACTAGAAGGAAAGAGGAAAGCACATGGAGAATTCTGTTTGGATTCTGTTTTTTTTTGGTTCTGTGTGCTTCCTGGACTTGTAAGTCTATTTCTTTCACCAGGTAGGGGAAGTTTTCAGTCATTATTTCTTCAAAGAGGTTTGCAAAAGGCTGGAGGAGCTGCAAAAGGCAGAGGAGCTGCAAAAGGCTGAGGTACAGAGACACGCGTGCGGGCGGCTGAGTGCCTGGCTGGATTTCTCTAGCGGGTGGGAAACGGAAGCTCCCCCACTATGCAGAACCCCAGTTCTGACTGCATTGAACCCAAGCTCTGGGCGAGACCCTGAGGACCAGGCTTATACAGGGGGAATCTGGACTGTCAGGCGGAAACTCAGGGGAGCGGCAAAAGGCAGAGGTCTGGAGGCGTGCGCGCAAGTGCATGAAGAGAGGACTGACTGCTGAATGCCACTGGCTTTCTCTAGCGGGTGGGAAATGGAAGCTCCCCCACTACACTGAACTCCAGTTCCAGGCAAGAATCTGGGAATCCAGATTCACTGGGGGAGAAAGTGGACTGTCAGGCAGCGGGTGAAACTCGAGGGCAGCTTACTCTTAGAGGTGCTTGCGGCGATTACCGAGGGACACTGAGACCCAGTGGCATCATAGGGCAGGGCTGACGGGAAGCCAAGACTGTCTGCTCAGCCCTGAGACTCCGCCCCATCCAAGCTGAGCGCAGAGGCTTTTGCAATTTTGCAAGTCTTGTCTCATAAGGCTGTCTCCATCACAGAAGTTCTCCTGGCATAGACACAGCTGATCCTCATAGCCAGTTGGCCTGGAGGTCAATTCCTCCCAGTGATACCAACAACAATCAAGACTTAACTACAACAAGGCTGTACACACAGTCCACAAAGGGGTGCACCAAGAGTGTCCACCTCAGGTAACTGGGAGGCTGAGCCACTGGGCCCTGCTAGGACACCTAACACACAAAGCTACCCTACCAACTCAAGGAAGCAGCAAAAATGCGGAGACAAAGAAACAGATCACAAATGAAAGAAATGGAGGAGAACAAATGACTGAATATAGAGTTCAAAACCATGGTTATAAGATTTTTCAAGAATTTCCTAGAAAAGGCCAATAAATTTAGCGAGACCCTCGAGGATATGAAAAAGGACCAACTAGAAATTAAACATACACTGACTGAAATAAAAAATATTATACAGAGACCCAAGAGCAGACTAGAGGAATGCAAGAATCAAGTCAAAGATTTGAAATACAAACAAGCAAAAAACACTCAACTGGAAAAGCAAAAAGAAAAAAGAAGCCAAAAATTTGAAGATAGCGTAAGAAGCCTCTGGGACAACTTCAAGTGTACCAACATCAGAATAATGGGGGGTACCAGAAGAAGAGAGAGAGCAAGATACTGAAAACCTCTTTGAAGAAATAATGACTGAAAACTTCCCCTACCTGGTGAAAGAAATAGACTTACAAGTCCAGGAAGCACACAGAACCAAAAAAAACAGAATCCAAAGAGGACCACACCAAGACACATCATAATTAAAATGCCAAGAGCAAAAGACAAAGAGAGAATATTAAAAGCAGCAAGAGAAAAACAGTTAATTACCTACAAGGGAGCACCCATATGATTGTCAGCTGATTTCTCAACAGAAACTATGCAGGCCAGATGGGAGTGGCAAGAAATATTCAAAGTGATGAATAGCAAGAACCTACAACCAAGATTACTCTACCCAGCAAAGTTATCATTCAGAATTGAAGGGCAGTTAAAGAGCTTCACAGATAAGAAAAAGCTAAAGGAGTTCATCACCACCAAACCAGTACTATATGAAATGCTGAAAGGTATTCTTTAAGAAGAGGAAGAAAAGAAAAAGGTAAAGATAAAGATAAAAATTATGATAAAGATAAAGATAAAAATTATGAACAACAAATACATATCTATCAACAAGTGAATCTAAAAATAAAGTGAATTAAAAATCTGATGAACAGAATAAACTGGTGAATATAATAGAATCAGGGGCATAGAAAGGGAGTGGAATGAAAATTCTCAGGGGGAAAGGGGTGTGGGGGTGCAGGAAGAGACTGGACAAAAATCATACACCTATGGATAAGGACAGTGTGGGGGAGGTAAGGGCAGAGGGTGGAGTGGGAACCAAGTGGAGGGGAGCTATGGGGGGAAAAAAGAGAAATAACTGTAATAATCTGAACAATAAAGATTTATTAAATTAAAAAATAATAATAATAATAAAATTTTAAAAAGAAAATAGACAGAAAGATACAAAACACGGGGAGAGTGAAAGAGAAGAAGGGGAGGAGAAGAGAGAAGTTTACAAGCATCAAGAAATCCTATACAGTATAATAAAAGGCTAATATGCAAATAGACCAAACACTGGAACAACCAAACAACCGAACAACCGGTCACTATGACATGCACTGACCACCAGGGGGCATGTGCGGAACATGGTGGGTATTGGCCGTGGCAGGATGATGGAGTAGGTGAGCAGGGGCACCAGAACAAGGCGGGGTGCTGGTTGCTATCATCGGGGCTAGCCTCTGGTAGTTACTGAAAATTCTTTGCTCCTGTGTGCCACAGTCTTGCCGGGCACTCGCACCTGCTGCTGGCGCTGGGCTTGCACCCACTGTCAGCGCCAGCCCTGCTCACACCTGCAGCTAGTGCCAGAGCCATCACTCAGAGCTGCTGCCGGCAGACAGGGGACAGGGGGCCATGGCGGAAGGGGCCGGGCGGGGTCATGGAGGATGGGCTGATACCCGCCCCTGTGCCTACCACAGCCTCGCAGCCCACAGTTCCTTTCAAGGTGCACGAATTCGTGCACTGGGCCCCTAGTAAGTAAGTAAATTCCTGGGCAACTTAGTGACATACTACACACAAGTGGAAAACTAGACATAAAATTTTATCCCAAAAGGTTTAGTTCTAGAAATTTAGCTCAAGGAAATAAAGAAAAGTGACGAGGATTTTTAAATAATTTTTAGATGTTCAGTTAATAATTTTTACACAAGTTAATCATCAGCAATTTAAAAAATAGTCCTTAGCATCCTTTATTGTCAGTGTGGGTATATAGACTATTTCTTTTTTTTAATTTTAATTGAATTTATTGGGTTGACCTTGGTTAATAAAATTATATAGACTTCATGTGTACAATTCTATAATACATCATCTGTATATTGTATAATGTGTTCGCCACCCCAAGTCAAGTCTCCTTTTATCACCACTTATCCCCCCTTTACCCTCTTTTACCTCCCCCAAGCTCCTCTCTCTCTGGTCATAAACATACTGTTGTCTGTGTCTGAGTTTTTTTTCTTTGCTTAATCCCTTCATCTTTTACACACAACTGCTCAACACCCTCTCCCTCTGACAGCTGTCAATCTCCTCTCTGTATCTATGAGTCTGTTTCTATTTTGTTTGTTTATTTTTTTATTAGATTCCACATACAAGTGAAATGATATGGTACTTGCCTTTCTCTGACTGGCTTATTTTTCTTAGTATAAAACTCTATGTATTGAAAACACTAGACACTTTTGCGATAATAAGGAGGGTAAGTGGGGGAAAAGTGAAAACCACAGCGTTGTCCAACAAGAGAGGATTCATTACATAAATGATAGCATTACAGCCTATGGGTATTTTATGGACCCATAAAAAATAATACTGTAGAACTCTCTTTCAAGCAAGGATTAAGTCACCAGGGGATTAGGCTCAATCCTAATCTAACAGTTTAATTTTATAGATGTACAAAGTCTGTTTCCTAGAATGCCATAGCTTTGAAAGGCATCTGGACATTCTATAAACATGGAATTCTTGCTTTGCATACCTCCCTTTCATGTCAAGACAGGTACAAGATGGATGAGAGTTCTCTCTTTCTTGCCTCAGGATGTCAGAAACTGAAGTGCTGCGATTCTCTGGGACTGTTTTGGAAGAAGAAAGCTCTTGTCAAGTGAACTGTGACTGCTCTGCTTCATGGTCCCTTTTGCAGGCCTGGAGCAGATGTGCAGGCAAATTCAATTTACCTTTAATTCATCCCAGTTTAATTAGCAGCTGGGTAGCTCCTGGCTCCAGGAAAGCGAGAAAGTGACAGTCTGTGTCGCGCAGCATCTGTCCTGTGGAAACCACTTTCCCCTCTGGAACGCTGCTTGATCAATAGATAAATCTCACTGTGTTGACACCGGAAGGGACATACTTCTAACACCAGTTAATTCTAAACAAAAGCACTCTCAGCTTAAAGAAAAGCTGTGTTTTATGTGAATGTATGCTGTACTATCAGAAATGGCAAATGGATTAAGACATAATTCTCTACCTAATCTTAAGAATTAAGGTCACATTTTCAAATTCTCCATCATTTAGGAAATTTTTCAGGAACTCATTTTTTTCTGTCAGTTCTCATGGAAATAGATTTATGATAGAGTGGAGTGAACAAGATCAGTAGTGAATCTAGTATATCATTATATTGACTAAAGAGTGAAATATAGAGAACCCCCAAATAAAGATAAGACTAGTCACATATCTCATCCCTTAAAAAAAAAAAATCACTCTTTTTTCAGTCAATATTTTTATTGTAGTAAAATATAAGTGTCATAACATTTACCATCTTAATAATGTTTAAGTATACAGGTTAGTGGTATTAAATATTTTTATAACATATAACCATCACTACCATGCACTGCCATAAATTTTCATCTTATAAAACTGAAACCCCATGTTCATTAAATAATTCCTCATTCCCCTCTCCCCTGCACTCTACTTTCTGGCAACCAACATTCTACTTTCTATCTCTGTGATTTTAACTACTTTAAGTACCTCATGTAAGGGGAATCATACAATATTTGCCATTCTGTGACTGACTTACTTCACTTATTATATAACTAGAGGCCCAATGCACAAAATTTGTGCAAGAGTAGGCCTTCCTTCCCCCAGCTGCTGGCACCAGCTTCCCTCTGGAACCTGGGACCTGGGCTTCCCTCGCAGCCCTGGCTTCATCTGGAAGGTCATCCGGAAGGATGTCTGGTCTAATTAGCATATTATGCTTTTATTATTATAGATGTCCTCAAGGTTCAACCATATTGTAGCATACTGCAGAATTTCTTTTCTTTTTAAGGTTGAATATTCCACTGTATGTATACACCACATTTTGCTTTTCCATTCATAGATTTTTTTTAAAGAGCAGCTCAGAGAGAATGTTATTATGATTAACCCAAAAATAGTGAAAAACAAATCAGTCTGACTCATTTGTACATACTTCAGAAGTAAATTTTGACAACAGGGGAATAATGCAAAGAAACAATTATCCTATGTAATAAAGAGCTAATATGCTAATTAGACCAGATGGCAGAATGACCTTCCAGAATGACCTGCCTGCCGGAACAACCAGTGGGCTGGGGGCAGGGCCAATGAGCCTGTGCTGCCAGGCCAGCCATGGCGGTCCCAGCGCCCCCCCACCCCTCCACAGAGGTGGCAGAAGAGGCAGCGGCACGGCCCAGTCCAGGTCCCGGTGCCACACCTTTCAAAGAGGCGGCCGCAGGGGACTAGGCATAAGCCACAGTCGAATATTCCCTGAGGGCTCCCAGTTTACCACAGGACGTCTGACTGGCAGCTTAGGCCTGGTACCCCAGGGAGCGGGCCTAATCTGGCAGGCGGACATCCCCCGAGGGTTCCCGGACTGCGAGAGGGCACAGGCTGGGCTGAGGTACCCCTGAGTGTACAAATTTCCATGCATTGGGCCTCTAGTAGAGAATAAAGTCAGTGTATTGGGAAGGTAGACAAAGTAAAAGACGGCATGCATAGAAGGAGTTGGAGTAGATGATGTTCATTTTCTAAGGGCTTCTAGGTTGCCCACTTTTAGGTACATCTCATAGACTAGTGCTATAATTCAAGTGAGAACTACTGGAATACTAACTGTTGGTATTTTTGTAATACTAACAGTGTTGTACCATCTTTGCAATGTTGTTAATACTACAAAAGGCCATTGTTCCTGACAAGCTATCAATAGGGAGAAGATCAATTTTATTTTAAAAGAGACAACTAAATTATCTACACTAATAAAAGAGTAAGATGCAAATTGACCGTACCTTCGCAACACCCACCAGCCAACCAGGAGTATACACAAGGCCGAGTGGCCGGGGGCGGGGCGGGACCCTTGCGTCGTCACCATGGCGACGACACAGGTGTTCCGCACTGCCCCCATCCGCTCCGGGCCTCTGGGCAGCGTGGGAAGGTGGAAAGGCGGCTCCTGGACAGAGCGAAGGTGGTGCTGCCGGCAGCCAGGGTAAGGAAGGCCCATTCTTCCATGAATCTTCATGCATCGGGCCTCTAGTCTATAATAATAAAAGGGTAATATGCTAATTATACCAGACGTCATTCTGGATGTCCTTCCAGATGAAGCTGGGGCCAGAGGGAAGCCACCCAGGTCCTGGGTGCCTGCCAGCGCTGGAGGAGGGGAGCCCGGGTCCCAGGTGCTGGCAGCCAGGGAAAGGAAGGCCTACTCTTGCACGAATTTTTGTGCATCGGATCTCTAGTCATCTATAACAGGGTTAGTTCTCAAAGCAATTGAAGGAAGACTAGATTGTGAAAGGTCTATAAAGTGTATTTGTGTTGCCATTCTGTTAAAACTGTGAAAAAGAAACAATTGCTAATCATAGTGCAGTGTGATGGTTAGAAAACGGTTTTTGAAATCTGACAGCCTCTGCATTAAGCAGGCTGTGATCCTGGATAATTTGAGCTCTTTTAACTCACTAGATGGACTTAGAATTCACCTTCCCCTTCTAAAATGCACAATTTAAGGTCAATGGTACTTTGTGTCATTGTGGCTGACAAGATCCTCTGGAACCAACCTGTCATGCACTCCACACTTCGGCTTCCACCAGTTTAGTTTTCTACGAGATTCACGTAGGTCCTGTTTCCCCCACAAACATATTTATGACAATTGTACCTGCTATGGTAACCATGAAATTCAACTAAATAACCCATAAACCACTAAAATTTGAGTTCTGACAGAAAAGGTATATTCTCCCACCCCATATTGAATTCTTTATCACACAGGTATCTCTGAGCCACAAGGGAGAAAAACTAATGAATTAGGTGTAAGAGATAGCTGTAAAAAGTGTCTGAATCTAAATTCCTTTCTAGATCCCATCAACCCTGGGGACCAAAGGCTTCCAAGCAGATGCTCTAGCCCAGTGGTCGGCAAACTCATTATTCAACAGAGCCAAATATCTACAGTACAACAACTGAAATTTCTTTTGAGAGCCAAATTTTTTCAATTTAAACTTCTTCTAACGCCACTTCTTCAAAATAGACTCGCCCAGGCCGTGGTATTTTGTGGAAGAGCCACACTCAAGGGGCCAAAGAGCCGCATGTGGCTCGCGAGCCACCGTTTGCGACCAATGATCTAGCCTCTTACAAGCTCTTAGGGATACACAAACACAGGCATCACTAAAAGTGACTCCACACTTTGACCATTTAACTTACAGCACAGATGCCTTAATATCATGGGTAGAGAGAGGGTAAGGGGGATTGCTTCCAGAATTTGTAAAATATGAATACAGCAGCAATGTCAAAACTGACAACAGTTGTTAAACCACCCCATCATGGGTTTGTCTTATTTAAAAAAAAAAAAAAATGTATTCACCCAATAGCTGACCAACAAGATCAGATTTGATTTTAGAAGAAAATAGAAAATACTTACAATCCTCCCCCAACAAAAATATACAGAAGACCAATGGGATACTCTAGCACCTACATACAAGTTAGAGAGAGACTGATTTCTAATTTTTCCGATTTTTCTGCCCAAACTTAGAGAGCCCCAAAACACTTCCAAAGCTATGACAACACCTTCAGAATTTCAAAATGACTTTTAAGAGTCAGGTTTCAACTTCTTTGGAATGTGATTTGCCCTAACAACAACCAAAAAAGTGCTATGTGGATATTAAGAGGAAATTCAGATTTCATGTCTACTTCCTACCTATTTAAGGGTTTCAAAAATAGCTACAAGGGCTATTAGCAAGGTGGTTGAGTATCGACCTATGAACCAGGAGGTCAGAGTTCGATTCCCAGTCAGGGCACATGCCTGGGTTGTGGGCTTGATCCCCAGTGTGGGGCGTGCAGGAGGCAGACAATTAATAATTCTCATTAATGTTGCTATCTCTCTCTCTCCCTCTCCCTTCCTCTCTGATATCAATAAAAATAAAAATAAAATCTATACCTCTCAATCAGTTTGTGTGATCATCAGTTTTCGTACTGTTTATTCCTTAAGACACACCATCAGAATTGGTTCATCTTGGTTTCCGTGGGAAGGTTTGAAACCCTGAATGGTAAACCGTGGAAGATGCAGGGACAACACTTCAGGATGAGAGAACTCATTCAGTCCTGGGACTAAAACAGCCTAACACTATTACAAGGTGAGTTTTGTGGACCTTCCTGTACACTTACTCACAACACCACCTTTAAGTAAATAAAATCCATTAAAATGAAATAAATGTTTTTATATGTATAGAGCATTAGAAATGTTAGAAACACTTGTGGTGCACAGTTATTCACAAGCTGGGATTTTTCAACCACCACCCTCACTATACAACTACTGCTAATTAACGCTTATTAAACTTACAGATGATGTATCGTAGGATTGTACACTTGAAGCCTACATAATTTTATTAACCAACGTCACCCCAATAAACATAATTTTATTAAAAACAGCATATTCCTTTATTATATAATGTTTAAATAAAGTAATAGAAATTAAATAAGAGTTTCTTGTAAGTAGAAAAAACTCTCTGCGAGATATTTGGCTAAGACTTTTACATGATTTTATCAATCTTTAACATACTACTACAATTAATAATGTTATCCCCATTTTCATATAAGGTCACCAAGACTTGTAGAGATTGAAATATTGAATGCATTCATTTATATTTCTATCAAAATGGGTCAACACCAACACATAAGCAAAAAACTTATTTATATTCTCTGAATCATCTCTAATGGTAATATTTTGGAATAAACACAAAATATTAAGTTCAGTCCTTGACATACATTTGAGTTCTCTGATCCTCTATCAAATAAACTTAATGTAGTAAAACAGATGATGGCTGTACCTCTGTGCATTTTCCCATCAGGCTCATCGAATTGCTGACAATTATTTAAAGTAGACAGTAGTAGGGATTAATAAAGGAAACTGTGATTTGCCCAAGTCATATAGCTGCTAAGTGATGGAAAACCAGGGAGGAAAACCAGGTCTCTGAATTCCAGACATAAAGCTCTATTTGCCTTAAAGTGGGGTTGTATTCTGTGGCCCTATAAGAAACGTGGGTGAGTTTCAGGACACATGAAGGACATGGAGAATGGGAACAGATAAAGAAATGACAGGTACAATGGATAAAAGGAACACTGATACAATTTTAACCTTGTCAATCTGCTTGGAAAGACCATGGTTTCGGAAACAGTGAGTTGTTAATCTACACTAGAGCAGCAGATTCAGGAATGAAAAATGCATTGAAAAGTGTCTTACATTTCAACTAAGTGTTCAACATATATAAAATGGGATGCTCGTGGGAGCTTAAATGGATTAAACCAGGATCACACCAAAATGACAGCTCCACTTAAAGAAAGAATTGTAAAGTCACAAAAGTTGCAGAGGGAGGTCAAGCCACAGCAGGATTTCACTGCTAAAGGATTGATGAAGTGACATTTTCCAATAAAGGCAGACGAGGATCATTTTGAAAAATAAAATCGGAATCATATTCAGGGCTCCTGGAAAAGTATCAAGAAGCATTATCAAGAATCTTTTTAAAAGCACAAAATATTTTATTCAATGTTTGATCAAGCAGCTCAAAATATCCCTATTCAAGCTCAGAAATAAAAGTATATATTAAGAAAACATCACCCTTATTTCAGCCTATTAATAGGGTTAGTTGTTAATTCTCTATTCCAAAAATGAACAATATCATAAAAATGACCTAATTTTTATGCACACAAGCTAAGCAAAGGGTTTTGTTTTGAGATATAAAAACAAAAACAAATGGAAAGAATTGCAAAGGATGTAACTTACTAATTCCTGAGATATTTTATTACATTTTGTCTAAAGATTCAAAGATTACCTCTACATGAGGGTTCCTGGTAACTTTCATTGACTTTTGAGACAAAAATATTTTTTTCTTTAAATAAGTTTTTATTTAAAACTTTTCCATCCAGAGTTCTTGGTGCTAACATGTATATTGACAAAGGTGAGTTGGGATGTATGGACATGGCATAGAGGCTCCAGGAGGTCACAGGTAAATCCATAGAAGAAAGTAAAGTGACTCAAGATCAAAACAGTATTATGTGTTTTCAGGGCAAATGGGTCACTTTTACTCATAATGTTCAAATGGTCATTAAAATGTGCTATGTCCAAGAACAGCAGGTATCTTGTGGAGAAACATATCAACTATCAAAGCATGAATGATAACAATTCCTATTTTCAAAAGTGTCAAAATACAGCATTTGATCATTCGTACCAAAAAACACTTGATTTTTGTGTTCTACATTTTTCTTTTCTGTTTTTCCCTTAGCTTCACTCTACTTTTGATGATAAAAACCCTTAAGTAAAGATTTGTTATAGCCACAATCTAAAAGCATCCAAAGGCACACAAAAAGTGTTTCAGATTAGATTAATAATATTTTGAAACACCATCTATCATCTAACAAAGGCAATTCTTTTTAGAAAAGAGAAAATGTGAAATTTTAAAAAAGAAATTTTTAAGAAGAGTTTTTTTGGATATGAAGGCAGAAAAGACTAATGCCTTTGTACCCTCCTTGGTGCTATTACTTTTCTTTTTAAAAACATTTTTTTTTTTTATTTCAGAGAGGAAGGGAGAAGGAAAGAGAGAAAGAAACATCAATAATGAGAATCACTGATCAGCTGCCTCCTGCACATGCCCCCTACTGGGGATGGAGCCCACAACCCCGGCATGTGCCCTGACCGGGAATCCAACTGTGATCTCCTGGTTCATAGGTCAACATTCAACCATTGAACCATGCTAGCTGAGCTACCTTCTCAGCTTTTAACCTCAAGCTCCCTTCCCCTCTTTTACCCTCTTCTATTTCCCCTTCCTTCCTCTCCCCTATATACTGACTCCCCAGGAGGTCACATTCAATCCCTTCTCAAGGTTTAATAAAGCATATTTCAGGAACTAACCTAATTTCTAAGCTTTGAACTTGAATATCTTATTGCCTGTCAACATCTTCACTTTTTAAAATATTTACCTTTGATCCACATGGGTTTATCTTAATGTTATACACTATAATAGTCCATATAAAAATGGCTATATCTTTCCAAACAAGAACAACATAGTTTGACAACCATAAAATATACTAATGAGTATAGTAGGATAATTATTAGAAAGGGAATAGTTTCAGAAAAACTAGATTACAGATTTACTACATTAAAACACAAATTTTCTGCTTAGCTCATGAAATGTTTTCTCACTTGTCTAAAAGGTAAAAGATTTTCAACATAATTTTATGCAATCTTTTATATCCTTTTGTAGTATTGGAAAGATAGTACCTGTCAAGTCATGTCCATAAAATTGAATTCTACTAAAAGAACTCAAGTAAGAATTCTAGTAAGTTCTCTCCCTAAATATAAAAGCAACCAAAATCCAAAAGAAATTGCATTTGCCATACAAGATAAATATATCCACACAAATTTTTAGAATAAATCATTTTAGAGGACTATTGGAAATAACTTAAAATTCAGAACGACTGAAACAAGAAAGAAGCCTAAGGTTTACTGATTTTTTACCAGTAAATTGGACATTTCCTCTATATTCTAGCAGTAGAAATGAAAGTAATCTGGCCTTTTCTTAATAGTAAGAGACAATTTCTATTTCATCAGACTTTGATATAGAGCAAACAATCAACTGTATCATCAAGTGACTTTGATAAGAATGCTTCTGCACTCTTTAAGTACAAACAAGAATAAAACATCGACAGACTCAAAGATAACTAACTAGTTTGGCTTTTACCACATTTTTCCCAATACAATTGATCAGTTAAGTGATTAAGTGTGCAATAGTGTCAATGGGATGTGAGATATGCTACTTTAAAATAGTTTCATTTTTTTACATAAAAATATAACTAGAAAATTCCTTATTTCATATGGAATTATATAAAATTCTATAATTATAGAAGATAAATAAATCCTAGATACTTGCTTCCAACCGGCCATGGCCTCCACTCAAGGAGGCACTGAAAAGAAAAAGAAAAAAAAGAAAAAAGGAGGGGCTGGGACCTTGGGTCACTAGAGACTGGATGCACAAAATTCATGCAAGAGTAGGCCTTCCTTCCCCTGGCTGTCGGCACTGGCTTCCCTCTGGCCCCCGGGACCCAGGCTTCCCTTGCAGCCTCAGCTTTGTCCGGAAGGTCGTCCAGAAGGATGTGCGGTCTAATTAGCATATTACACTTTTATTATTATATTACACTTTTATTATTATACTAGTGGCCCGGTGCACGAAATTCATGCATGGGAGGGGGGGTGTTCCTCAGCCTGGCCTGCACCCTCTCCAATCTGGGACCCCTCAAAGGATGTCCTACTGCCGATTTACAGGGATCAGGCCTAAACCAGCAGTCGGACATCCCTTTCACAATTCGGGACTGCTGGCTCCAGTCGCTCACCTGCCTGCCTGATTGCCCCTAACCACTCTGCCTGCTGGCCTGCTCGCCCCCACTGCTCCCCGCCGCTGGCCTGCTTGCCTCCAAATGCCCCTCCGCCAGCCTGATCACCCCCAACTGCCACCCCTGCTGACCTGCTCACCCCTACCTTCCCTCCCCATTGGCCTGCTCAACCCCAACTGCCCCCCTGCTGGCCTGCTCACTCCAAACTGCCCCCCCGCTGTCCTGATCACCTCCAACTGACCACCACTGATGGCCTGCTCACTCCCAACTGGCCCCCCTGCTGGTCTGCTTACCCCCAATGGCCCCTGCCATCCCATCCTGGCCTGATCACCTCCCCGGTGACCCAAGGTCCCAGCTCCTCCTTTTTTTCTTTTTCGTTTTTGTTTTTGTTTTTGTTTTTGTTTTAGTGCCTCCTTGAGCAGAGGCCAGGGCTGGCTGGAAGCAAGTATCTAGGATTTATTTATCTTCTATAATTGAAACTTTGTAGCCTTGAGCGGAGGCTAGGGCCGGCCAGGGCGTGCGGGAAGCTTGGCTTCCTCCATCATCAGGGGCAACCCAAGCCTCCTGCTTGCTCCAGCTCCATGGCCGGCCGCCATCTTGGTTGGGTTAATTTGCATACTCGCTCCTGATCGGCTGGTGGGTGTGGCTTGGCCTAGCAGAGTGATGGTTAATTTGCATGTTTCTCTTTTATTAGTGTAGATATTATGCTTGCATTGGTACCAACACTTTAATCATTTCTTTAAATTCTCCATCTCTTTCCCTCAGTGTTATTCTGCCTTTCTGCTCATATTTTGCTCCTTTCTTATTGAACTCCATGAAATAGCTAATTGGGTTCATTTCTAAAACAGTGATCAGATTATAAAAGGGCTGAGTCTGTTTCTAATTCATATTTGCATCTATTGTACAATAACTGTAATTTTCTCTTGGAAAACTTAGAATGTTTTGCTTTTGCTACTTAACAAATCATCCCCCAAAAATAATGGTTTATTTAAAATAGTCAGCCCATTATTTGGGGGATTGGGATCTGGGGCTTGGTTAGGCTGGGTGGTTCTTTGGGTTCCAGCTGGGCTCATTGGGCATCTGTAGTCAGCCGTGTGGGCAGGTCTGACTGAGCTCTCTCTCATGGTTGACATGATTATTATTTGACCCATGTGGTCATTCATCCATGTAGCAGTCAGTCATAGGCCAGTTCTCAGGATCGCAACAGAGACACCATATGCTTGCAGTGGCTCTGGGGGCCTAGACTCCAAATTGGCACAATACTGCTTCTGCTTCATTCTCTTGGCCAAAGCAAGTCACACGGCCAGCCCAGATTCAGAAGACTGGAAAATAGACTTAAGTTTTTCAAGTAGCTGCATTGGGAGGTTGTATTGCAAGGCACAAATAAAGGGAGGAGAAGAATTTATGGTTCTTTCTGTAATCTATTGAAATAGTTTTAGTATTTTTTTCAAACTAGCATGTTTATTATTCCATATAATATTCTCCCCAAAATAGATAGTTTGTAATAGGAATTTACTACTGTAAATGCTACTTGATACTGAATGTGGAAAACATGCACTGAAAGAGCTGGAGAGGAAATATAACATATTTATTAAAACTTCACTTTCAGATGAAAATTTATGCCTAGAGAGCTCATATGATTGCCTACAACTGATGGCTGCAGCCCTCAAACCAAGTCTCCTGATAGCTATTCAAATACTTTTTTTTAGCAATCCACACTATACCCAGGCTGAAGTTAAGAACTTATCTCGAATATTTATTTTCAGTTAAAAATATCTCAAAATATATTATGATGCCAACAGATTTATCAGTGACCCATAACTGAAATTTATTCATAATTGACATGTTTGAATCTTTTTAAAATTTTAATTATCCCCAAGAAGCCTCACTTGCATATTGGCTTTGAAACCAGACTTCTGTTGTCCTCATTCAAATTTTTCAAATATATGTATTAAATATTCAGATACAAGCTGCTACACAGACACATTAGTGCTGATTGATTTAAATGGTCCTAATTAAGACTGAAAATAGTTAATTACATATATATACATATATATAATGAAATCTTACAGAATAAAAGAAATGTGAAAATTACAAATTTTATATATAAAAAGCTAAATATTAATTGCTTCCCCTATTCATCATATATAATGAATGTTTCAATGATCTCTTTTCTATAAATTATGTCAAAAATAAGTCAGATGAGGCCAATAAAAATAAGTTAATTTCTAAGCAAATTGACATCTCCATGAGTAACCATCCAAAGAGTATTTAAAATAACACATCCTATATAATAAAAGGCCAGCGACCATAATGGCATCACGACCAGAATAACCAATGGACCAGTCGCTATGAGGTTCATTGACCACCTCTCGGTCCCTCCCCCAACTCCACAGGCTCTGATCACTGGATGGCCAACGGGGAACCATAGGGAACTGGGCTGGGTGGTGGCGGGACGGGACTGGCGAGCTAGCGGAAGGCAGATTTCTTGGTCCCTCCCCCCGGCCTGCAGGCTCCGATCAATCCTCAGTTTCTTCCGAAAGAAACGTGGCGCCTCCACCGCGCAGCCTCCCAGGTCGTGGACTCACAGCTGTAAGAGGCTCTGGAGCGGAGACTTTAACAAGGACTTCAGTGCCTGCAGCGACCCTCAGCCTTCACTGTGGGAGGTGGATGGAGAACATCAACTTTAAAGCACAAACACCCTTCTCAGGAAGAACCTGCCACCTCCCTACTCCACAGCTGCTCCGGGTCTGCAAGAAACTGTGCATGCTCCTCCCTGCGGGATGGACAGGGCCAGAGCCTGAGCTGAGTGGTTGTGCGATGGGGAAGGGGCCGAGCCATGCAGCTGGGCCAGTGCAGGGACAGAGGGAGAGAGGGCAGGGCAGGAGAAAGGGGGCAGCCTGGTTCCCTGCACCTCCTCCCACAGGTATACCCCTTCCTGGTTGAGTTTCCCACGTCATTGTTAGGGTTTTGGCTGGTGATGCTGGCTGTGAAAGGATTCACAAGGGAGAGAAGAGACAGGTTCAGAGAGAGGGTGTTTATTTTACTTCTTTAAAGGGAGCAAAGGGCCAGGGCCCTTTGATGGCAAAAGGCACCTAAGGCAGAGTGGGCTGTTCTTTTGATCATCGGATGTTGACTGAGAAAACGGGGTGGGTGGCAGCAGCAGGGACTGGTGAGCGGACGGAAGATGGCCCTGATCGCAGGCTAGGCCTAGGCACCCTACCCAATTTCGTGAGCTGGGCCTCTAGTCTAATAAAAGAGTTATATCAGGAAGGTCAATTAAAAAGATTTTTTTTAAAATGGATAACACTAGATGAATATGGACTAAATTTCCTATTTGGAGCTTTCTGGAAATATGAAAGTAGAAAAATAAAAACAAAATAAAACAAGATATCTACTCACTACTTCTAAATTTAAAAGGAGGGATGATTTTGGCCAAACATTTATTTATACTTATATTTATCCATACTTCTATTTAGTCTATACAAAACCAACCACTCTGCATTATATTTAGTAATGACCCACGCACAAAGCATCTGAATGTCAGTTATAAATAACTAAATAAATAAGATGTATAGATGCACATTAAATACTAGAGGGTAGTATCTACTTATGAAAGATGATTATATAGTCAATTTACTGATGAACAGTTTGCCAAGGCTCAGAAATATAAGAGTAGGAGCTATGTTTATCTTCATCCACATTGAATCCCTATAGCTGAGAAGAAGAGCCAAGCTTGGGCTCAAAGGAGACACTGTGAAAAGGTTATTCAAGTAAATAATGTGACTACCACTGAGTTAGTATCATTCAGGATTAAAACACATCATGTGACTCATAGTTTAGGGCTTGGACTAAGACAACAAACTAAATGTTTTTATTATATAAACCACATGTGTTAAATATTAAATATTTATACATGTTGAATATTTATAAATATTACAATAAAAATCAACCTAAAAGTATTTTCTTCTCTATAATCACATATCAAAGTTAAAAAATATGATCATAAAATGTATAAAAACATTTTTTTACTTTAGTTATTATTGAAGGTAAAAATTAATTATTACTTATATTGAGAACAAGTTTAGATTCTATTTTAGAAATATTGTTATCTCTCATATGTTTTGTTTTTTCTCTATATTCAACTATGTAGCCATTTTATTATCATATTAAAGCATCAAAATTAAATAATTAAATACCAACATTTCAATTATGTGACTTGTCTCTTAGAACCAAATTGTTTGTTATATGAGCTTACCCACCCCTATATCCACATCAAGGATGTATCTACCTGGTGTTAAACAAAGAAGGACTTTGGTATGTTTGCCTCATTAAAGTTATAAAGTCTTTTTCCATTTTCTCAAAAATAAGTTTATTCCAAATGTTTTTAAATCAACTTTAAACTAATTCCAAACACACTTGAATAAAATGACAAATGTACTGATGATAATGGAAAGGAGAGAAAAAAATCCAAGCACAAATCTCTAGAGAAATTAACAAAGAAATGCAGCATACCCAACCAGGCAAGAGTGAGAAAATAAATATTATAACTGCAATTAAAAATAAAGTATTTAATGGACTGTAAAGGGAGGTGGGAATTAACTGCCTGATAGATTTCAAACTTTTGAGTTAAATCTATAATACCTGTTTACCTTGCTATAATTCAGAGACTACAATTGCCTGGAGGTCACCTTTGAGGAAGCAGAGAAAATCAATACTTTTCACTATTAGCTAAGTAGTGTCATTTACCTCTATTAAATAAAGCCTTCATGAGGTAAGGGAAAAACACACATGCAACAACAAAACAACCAAGACCAATAGTGGGAATTTTGGTTTGTGATCAGATATTCCTTGAACAATTCTTCCTAGTTATCAAAATATTTCTGACACCCTCTGACATGCAGATATGAACCTAGCAGGGTTTCTGGTTGGGGTACTAACATCAGAGTGAGATTTCCAAGGGTACCAATGGTGACCTAGTCTACAGCCACAGAGACCCAAAGGATTAACTGAAAGTTCTGTCCTAGGAATTTAGAGGGTCAGAGCTAACAAGGGCATCAATAGAGCCCAAGAAATGGGCACTGCATTAGTAATGAAAAACTAGATCAAAATGATCAGAAGTCAATAGGTCTTGGATAAGAGTGAAGAGAGATAATTAATAACTTTATTACTAATAATAAATCAATTACTACCCAGGTGACCGACAGAGACTTGGCCGACAGCAGCTGCCCTCTCACTCCAACAAGAATTGTTTGAGTTGTCTTGTACCCATGGTGTGGGGAAGTGGGTTTACGATATCTAAATCCAGCCTACCACCAGGAATGCTCAGGACCTACTCAAGAAGGCAAATAATCCCTTCCACCAATATTTACAGGGTAAAATAAGATTGTTGTTAGAGTAGTAAATTTGACAGTAAAATAGTAGTCAAGTTTTCAGGCAAATTTAAATTGGCTAGTTGAAACAAGAGAATATTCTAGAAAAATTAATTGTAGTGGACAAAAAGGTGTTCCTAAAGTGTTAACTAAAATTTTTATTGGTACTTCATCTCATGATAAAACTGTGCACCATGTAATGAACCTAAAACAGTAATATTATAGTGCAAAAAATTAAAATTTAAAAGCCATCAAGACTACATTATAAAATTTTCAAAAGCCTCCTAACATTTAAATCAAAAAAGGAGGGGATAGTAGAGGAATATCATGTAAGGAAAAATATCCTGTAAGTAAATTACATCTAGAAAATTGATACTTTAGAAAATTAATTGTAAGGCTAAAAGCAAGACACTCATGAAAAACACACAAGGTGACAAAACAAGCCAGAGGAAAATCATTTGGGCAAAAAATGAAAAAGGATCCCAAGTCAAATTTATAGAAAATATTCCTTTATTAACTTTTGGTCGAGAATATGTTTGTATATTTTCAGAAAACAACTCCAAGACCATGTGGATTCCAACAACAGAGAGGAATCAACAGGACTATTCCAGCCATGAAGACAGAAGAGAAGCAGTCCAGAGACGGAAGACGCTGATGTGGCCTTCCCATACTAGCACTTAGCAGCTGTGCATCACTGCAGGTTGCCCAGGACCAAACCAGAGAGAGTCGGACCTGCATTACCACCATTTGCCCACCATCCAGAACTGTAATGTCAGTGCTGACATGTACACATAAGGAACTGTTGGACATTGAAATTGGGTCTCAAAAGAACTGTTGGCCCAGAAAGAAACTCACTACAGACTGATTCATTTGCCTGTCACCATAACCATTAATGCTTGTCTCATTTTCGGTTCTTATAAGTGTATTTCTAACTCATCTAGTGGAAATAATGAACAACATAGACTGATGAACAAGAACAGACCCAGAAACAAGGAGGCATGGATCAGACTGTCGGGCCTCAGAGGGAGGGTAGGGAAGGGTGGGGGTAAAGGGGAGAGATCAACCAAAGGACTTGTGTGCAAGCATATGAGCCTAACCAGCGGTTAAGGACAACAGGGGGGTGGGGGCATGTGTGGGGAGGGGTGTGGGATGGGAATGGGGGGATGAGGACAAATATGTGATACCTTAATCAATAAAGAAATTTAAAAAATAAATAAATAAATAAATAAAATCAATTACTTATTTTGATTCATCTGAGCTCTTATAACAAGGCACCCATTGTGCAAAACCCAGCAGATAGAATGATGAAAAAAGTAGACATTTTATCTCTCCAAAAATTTTCACTATTATGCAGTGAAATTCACATAATTTCCTGTGGAATTTTGATTACCATGTAACATGATACTGTAATGCCAAACTAAACTAAAATTTTAGCAAACAGTTTTCATTATAGATATCTCACCTGACACTGGAGTTTATGAGGACTTGGGAATCTGGCTACTTCTTTTAAACATGCTATTGAACTTACCTTCATCTTTCTATTCATTGAAAATTAATTTTTTAATTTAATAAATCAGGGGAAAGAGAGTTTTCTGAAAATTAATTTCAATAGAATTCATTCTGACAAAATACATCCTCCAGTCTATAAGCCTTAATTTACTCTGTTCAAAACCATAGTCATTATCAACAGATTGACTTTTTGAATGACTGAATATGTGGTGAAAATCTACATCAGAATATTTTCACAAACCCATTAAAATTCAAAACTATTTCATTTCGAATGTAATGGGGAAATGGACTAATTGATTCAAAGTATGTAATGTGGTTTGTGTTGTAGTTAAATCAGAATTTGGGTCTAAAGATTTATTCAGTTAATTCCTAACTTGTCTATTTACTAGGAGTAAACTTGGATAATTTCTGAAACTTAGTCTACGCCAATGAAAACTGGGCAATTTCATGGTGTTATTGTGAAGGTTAAATATGATGAAGGAAATTATCTACCAAAGCCACCTACAATATACTGATCATGATATACTGTTATTTCTAGAAAAACAATGGTATTTAGTGTTAGATTTGCCTCCAGCAACCCTTACAGGTCTTCTCTGCCCATAGACTACAGGATCTTCTGTCACACCGATCCTTATCTCTCCTTGCCCCCTCTCAAAGGCAGGAACTCCATCTCCTGTTCCTCGAGAGTCCTGACATCTCCCTAACTCAGTCCCCAGCCCTGAACCCAGCCACTCCTTCCCGCTGCCTCCACCCAAACTGCAGCAAAGCACTCCTACCCCGAGGTAGTCAGAGGCCCTCACTCAACCTTGGGTGGGACTCTCAGATCTTCCTCTCTTTAATCCTGACTTAACTCTGTTTGTGGATGGAAGCTCTTGCCTAGACCCCCCAGGGACATCGGAAAGCCTCCTATTCGATAGTAACACTCCACGGACCCTGGAGACGGCCTTCATCCCTCTTCACCTCGCCCACACTGCGAGAGGCAGTCACGAGTGCCTGCTCCTCCTGCTCCACGTGTGCAGCTGTCTCACCCCAGGGAGGAATGCGCCCCAACTTTTCTACCCATCAAATGAGGGGACACCTCCCAGGGCAGGACTGGCAGGCAGCTGCTCCAGGAACACGCTGACAGGTTTCTACCCAGGCCAGAACCAGCTGACCAAGGCTCGCGAGGACCACCCCTCCAGCCCGGGGACTCAGTTTTCCTTAAGAATCTACATCCTAAGGCCTTGGAACCCAGGTGGACAGGACCTCACACAGTAATCCTCACAACCCCCACTGCAGCCAAACTACTTGGAGATCCATTGTGGCACCACCTCTCCAGACTCAAGAGGACCCCGGAGCAGCATGACTTCTATAAATGTGAGGTGTTGGGCCCCACTAAGGTCAGTCTTAGTCGCCCTCCCCCTCCTGTTTCTCCTCCCAGCCCTGGGCAACCTACACCCACCCCACCTGCTTATGTGTGGAGGTTCAAGGTCCGTGAAGGACAGGACACAAGTCACCTGGCAGGTAGGATCTCAGGACTGCCCTCTGGTCGGATGCCAGGCAGAGATCCTGATTGCTGTCGACCTCCAGTCAGTGTCTAATGGTGGCCGACCATATGCCTGCTTTGCTTACGACCAGCGGAACCCAGACAGTTGTAATCGAGAAGTCAACACCTATGGGGGTTGCTGCTGGTCAGGCTGTGTCATCCATGATGCCTACAATGAGGTCAGGTCTGGTCCCTTTTTCTGGAAGGACGGGACCTTCAACATCAGGGTCCAGGACCCCTGGGACCAGCGATGGGTTGCGGGCGTTATGGGAAAACTATATGGGGGTGGTTGGAGCTGAACCCCTTCAGGGACCATCTACATCTCCCGGGAATGTGTCATGGCCCAGGAGGCCCAAATCCAGGTCTCCAAAAGCATCCTACAGGCCGAACATTCCCTTAAAGGGAAGCTGCCTGATTCCCCCCCGGGTAGAAGTCCTGTCTTCTTGGCTCCAACTTATCCAACACACTCTACTATTCCTTAACGAGACCCGCACCCTGCCCAATGTCTCGCACTGCTTTTTATGTGTCTCTCTCCAAAGACCATTGCTGGCTGCCGTCCCACTCATGACTCCTCCAGGAACCCAAGGACACGGTGAATGTCAGCCTCCCCTGGCTGGCATTCCCCTCTGGGAACCCGAAACTCCAGAGCCCACCTTGCCCCCGCAGATATGCTACCAGACCAGCAACCAGTAACTGGGACGGGTCACTTGGAACTGTACCCAAAACCACACTGCAGCCAGTCCCACCAAGGCCAGCCCGGGTACCTTCTTTTGGTGCAACAGCACCTTAAGCAACTGCATAAACTCCTCTGACCCCGGGCCTTGCTTTGTGGCCATAGTAGTTCCCCAAATAACCTTGTATGGAGAGTCGGAGCTTGCCTGGTTGCCCCCTTCATCCCATCCTCGGGCCCGCCGGGCCGCCTTCCTCCCTGTCATGTTGGAGGTAAGTATTGCTGCCTCGATAGGCCTAGCTGGGGGGACCCTCGGGAACAGCATAACCTCTGCTCAGGATTTCAATGACAAACTCCAGATAGCCCTGGAGTCTACTACTACCTCCTTAGCCTCCCTGCAGCAGCAAGTAACATCAGTAGCCCAAATAGCCGTGCAGAACCGAAGGGCCCTAGACCTTCTTACTGCGGAAAGAGGAGGAACCTGCATGTTTCTTCAAGAAGAATGCTGCTGAAGCTACATCAACGAGTCCGGAGTGGTGGAACAGAACATGCAGACCCTAAGCTGAGTGAAGAATTACGTGCAAGACACTCCCAGGACAACTCTCTTTTCAGCTGGCTCCAAAGCCCTTTAGCTACCAGGATCCTACCCCTGATAGGGCCCCTAATTCTCATCTGTGTCTTTTTTTCCCTAGCTCCCTGCCTCCTCAAATTCATCAACTCCCGGATCACGGAAATGTCTCAGGTGACTGTAAACCAGCTCCTGCTCCATCCCTACACTCGGCTGCCCTTCAACCCGCCTCTGCCTGACCCTGGCCTTTAACATCCCCCACCCTCTTCGCCCCTGGTCAGCAGGAAGTAGCCAAGACAATTTCGGCGCCCCCTATCACCAAAAGGCCTGGATGTTAGGTCGAGGCAGGGGGGGAGTCCAAAGCCAATGCATGCATCCGCAAGGCGGAGTTATGACGTTACTGGCATCTGCCGCCTAGACATCCCCAAGACATTGAACCACCAATCAGCACTTGCCGAGTGCCCTGGGGCCCACCCTTCCAGTTCCACCCTGGACCCAACCCCTTCCTGTTCCCTTAAAAGGCGGCTCCACACTTCCAAGTTGGCTGCTCTCATCTCTCTCCACCCCCTCCCTCCATCTGCGGAGGCAGCCCGGTTGGGTCCCTGCTCCTTTCCCTCCTGTGGAATAAACCTTCCTTTAATATGCCTTGGTGGTCCCCGACTCCAGTTTCCTGCGCCTCAAACCTTACATTTAGTAATTAGTTTCCTATCAAATAATGATACAATACATTTTCACATTCAGGTATCACAATTCAGATATCTCAAATTTCTATGACCTGTACCTACATTACTAAATATTATAGGAACCCATAGTTGTATGAAAGCATATTAATATTTTTAAAATTCAAGATCACATACACACACAAATGACAACAAATAATAAATCAGAGGGAAATAGCAACACAAACAAAATAATAATCAGTTGCCCTTTTAAAGAATTACAGTGAGCCTAAAAGGCATAAAATATAAAACCTGCAGTCAACCACTTGAAATAACTCTTACTTACCTTGATGAAATAGAAAAAGAAAATGCAACTTACTAAACACTCAATTTGCCTTAGATCAAACAAATACTAAGTTCAGAATAAATCAAATTTCTGATATGTTTGATATACTGATTGATGTTTCTTTCATTTTTTTAAAATATATTTTTATTGATTTTTTACAGAGAGAAAGAGAGAGGGATAGAGAGTCAGAAACATCGATGAGAGAGAAACATCGATCAGCTGCCTCCTGCACACCCCCTACTGGGGATGCGCCCACAACCAAGGTACATGCCCTTGACCAGAATCGAACACGGGACCTTTGAGTCCGAAGGCCTATCCACTGAGCCAAACCGGTTTTGGCGATGTTTCTTTCATTTTTAAGCAACAATCCTCATAGGTGCAAAAACAAACTTTCTTTTGAAATTCATGGGTGTGGAATGGGACTTTTACCTGTGAATGTGTTAGGGCTGTGTGAAGAAGCTACTTCAATGGGTTATCAAACTCACTCTCAGGAAAATATTTAAAGTGCCTGTATGGAAACTATAAATTACCTTCACAATGTCACTTTTAGCTGAAAGGGAAAACCAGTTTTCTCATCATTGTTTTGGAGAATGTATTCATCTCAAATACAAAATCAAAAATTGCCTAATTTTTAAACTTTGCAATTTTAAGATAATGAATATTCCTTTAGGTTTCTCTTTTAGATTCTAAAAACATGACAAACAAGAATATATTACTTGTCTGTCTCTCTCACTGGACTGCAAATTCTACCAGTAAATAGTGGTAGAGATAGGGGAGTAAAAAAGTTATGTTGCTTCATTACATATAAGTCTTTTATCTGTAGATAATTATTTCAGTCTTTTCAATATTTTTTATTCACAAACTAAAGGGAAATATGTATACGTTCTGCCATAAGTGTGACCAATTAATCGTGCCTCCACACTATGCATATCTAATTCAAGTACAAAAACCATATTTGCAAATGAGAAACAATTGTCCTAAGAATACAGCATTATAAGATAATTAACAAGAAAAGTATACACAGCCCAGGGGGGAAAAATATGGAGGATGATTTTTGCTCAGGATTAGCTGGAAGTCTCAAGACTGTTCCCTCCCCGAGGATGGCATGCAGAGCTCTATGTTCATCTTGTTCAGTAACGAGCCTCACACATTAATCTTCCTTGTGACATTGCACATCTCTTTACACAAGATTCTTGATTGTATAGCACATTCTTTGGGAACACTGCATAATTAGAATTAAACCCTTACAGTGTCAGATGCCAATCACACACACCACTTTGTATATGTTATGGGAAAGACAGAAAATATCCCAAGTTTTTCTGTTTGTTTTTTTCTAAATTAAGCCTGTGGAGAGACAAACTCACTCAGGTGGAAAAAAACTCAGCAAAGCTCGGCCCACCTTCATTGAGTACAGACACGAAGCAACCAGAGTCTCTGCTCATAGTGATGTGCTGTAAGGGGCTGGCGCCAACCTTAAAAGAAGTCTCAAGATACTAAAAAACTAGTTTTCTTCTTTTTTAAAATATATTTTTATTTATTTCAGAGAGGGAGGGAGAGGGGAGAGAAAGATAGAAACATCAATGACAAGAGAGAATCATTGATCTGCTGCCTCCTACACGCCCCACACTGGGGATGGAGCCCACAACCCGGGCATGTGCCCTGACCTGGAATCAAACTGTGATCTCCTAGTTCATAGGCTTGATGCTCAACCACTGAGCCACGCTGGCTGAGCTAAAAAAAACAGTTTTCATCAAAGCCAATAAAAGAAACCAGGTTTTAAAAAATAAGATAACAGGTAAGTTTGATTAAAATTTAATAAGACACGCAAACTGAAAAGAAAAACAAGATGAGAAAAAACATTTTACACTTATATCACTAATAAGGGATTGATATCACAAATACATTAAAAAATAGCAGAAAGAATTAAAATGGAGAAGAAAAGTACCAATAACATGACAGAAAAACGGGACAGTTCAAATGAAAGGAAACACAAATGTCTCTCAACCATTTGAAAAGATGCTCAACTTTACTCATAAAAGGAGAAATGCAAGTTAATATTTTGCTAGGATAGCTTTTCTCACCTATCAGATTGGCACAATTCCAGAAGCTGAACAACATACTCTGGAAACACCGTGGGGAAATGGGATTCTCAAACACTGCTGATGGGAATACAAAATGCTAAAACTCTTGCAGAAGGAAATTTGGCAATACCTACAAAAATTACATATTTATTCACTATTTGATCAAACAATTACATTTCTTGAAATCTATCCCAAAAATACAGTAGCAACGTATTAAAAAGACATGCAAATCAATCTATTAATTGCAGCAAACATATAAATAGGAGATTGACATAATAATATGCTGAGAAAGAAATGAGGAAGAAATTAACAATGGCATATTCTTTAGGATATATTGTTGAATAAAAAAATATCAAGATGGAGTATGTGTGTAATGCTATAACATGTATACTTGGAGTATCTTTTATGTCAAGAAAAAAACAATGAAAGAATAAACAGTTAAACAAAAGAGTTCCCTTTATGGAAAGGAAGTCTCTAGAGAAAGATGGAGAAAATAGGAATGGAAGCCAACTTTGGAACTATATACAAACTTTACATAATTATTTTATAAAAATTAAAAAGCAATTCCTAAAATTAAAAGTGGTTTAAAATAATGATCTTATTATGTATTCAGCTGTCAGTATAATCACATAAAGAGAAATTGCTTTAATGTTTCTGAAAATTGCTAGTAAGATGTAGTCCTTTGGATATTTAAAGAGCTACAGATAGATAGAAGATAGATAGATAGATAGATAGATAGATAGATAGATAGATAGATAGATAGATACAGATAGACTGACCAACCAAAATCTTCAGTAATCATATATATACACATTCTTCTTATTTAAAATTCTACAATGCTAAAATAGATAAGCTTAATCTGGCCTCCAAGTGATAGTCACTGTTAACATTATTTTCTGGTCTTAGTGTGAGTGGATAATGACATTTGTCTCTATTAGAATTTGTCTAGTCATTTATTTTCATTAAGTCATCATATCTCATCTGTACAAAAAAAATGTATTGACTGTAGTGTGAGTGTGAAGATTAATGTCTCTAATGCATGCAAAACTCTTGACATGAAGTAGCAAGTCCCAAGTAACCTACCAGAGTGTTTATAAACAATAGAATAAAAAGACCTCGGGTCAAAATCTGCCTTTGTCATGTATGAGCTTGGGTGCTCTTAAGCAAGTTACTTTCACTACCTGGGCTCCAGTTTCTCTACCTATAAAATAACTCCCCTCACAAACATGTCTGAAAGGTTCCAATGAGCTAGTATAAAGTGCTATTTCAATGTCTGGCAAGTAGTGCTCAATGATGGTGATTCTTCCTTCATAGGATTTCAATAATAATTTACTAGTATTGAATTTTATATGGGGTTTTATGTTCTGCTTTTTTCAATAAACACCAGAGCAGTAACATTTACCCCACTATTAAAAAGATTTCATAAACCTCCTTCTTAATGGAACAAGTGCCATGTTGACAGGTGGTGATGGAGGCAGAAGGACCATTTCCTGTTGGAGGGACATCTCTATGCATTTTCATGAGCAAGACTTCCTGGGGTGGGAGAGTGGAAGATTCCCAGTTCATCATGTTGTCATACTTTTATGTTAAGGCTGCAAGTTGTCCAGCCATAGACAAATGCTTATATTAATTTTGTGCCACTTAATGTTGCTAAATGTAGAGTACCCTTCCTTTGTGTGACTGCGTACATCAAAAAGCTTTTGTCTCCTTGGACAATAATGTCCATCGTGTAGGGAGCTTCATGTTGGCTATTTTATTTACAACAGGGCAGCTATGCTCCTGAGTGACAGTTAAATTTGTTGAAGGTATTAAATTGCTAATGCTAATTCATTTTACAATCTTCTGCACTGATTTAATATATTAGACTGCCACTCAAAGTCGTAATAAACAACACAGCACTCTTAGTTGGAAATCATTCTGTCAGATCTGGGGATTTCAAAAACGCCTACCCACACTCAGAGTTTACAAACACATTTTTTATTCTCTGTGGGCTGCCCCACAAACCAGTGACATAAAGACTTCAATTTTCATCTCTTGTCAAAGAATTTGCAACTAGCACAAAGTCATCATAAACACCTGGCTAGAATCTCTGAGTTGGGAAATCATTCTTTACATAGGGAGGTAAGGATGCTGTTTCACCTAAGGGAGGAAAGCATTTAAAACTTATTATCTGCTAACTTTATGTAGTTGTTATGGTTTCATATGTATTTCCCAGGTCAGAATAGAGCACAATAGGCATAACAAGAGAAAAAAAAATAGCCTGCTGAATAATCACAGAAACTTACCTAGTGGTAAAGATATGAAAGATATCATATGTATATATAGGTTGTCCCCCAAAAAATGTATACATCCTTTGAATAATTATAAAGACAGAATATATTTGTTTTTCAAAATGTAATAGAATCTACAGCTATTAGCTGTTAAAAGTGTGTATACATTTTTTGGGACACCCTGAGATAGAATATATAAAACGCTTTGAGAATTTTATAATGCAATGTTACTGGGATATTTTTTTTCTTGACTCAATCTGGATTGTCTATAAGTATATGGCTATCAAGAGAAAGTATCCAATCCAGATTGAGTCAAGAAAAAAAAATAATATCCCAGTAACATTGCATTTTAAAATTCTCAAAGCGTTTTATATATTCTATCTCATTTGATTTTCACAATGAATATGGCAAAATGTGTGTGGGTGGGGGGGGGTGTGAATTACTCCTTTTCACAAATGAGAAAACTAGGAATTCCAGTGATGAAAAATGGCACACTCAGACTTATATAGACACTAGAGGCCCGGTGCACGAAATTCATGCACGGGGGGGGGGGGGAGAGGAGGGGGTCCCTCAGCCCAGCCTGCACCCTCTCCAAACTGGGACCCCTCGAGGGATGTCCGACTGCCCGGTGGGATCAGGCCTAAACGGGCAGTCGGACATCCCTCTCACAATCCAGGACTGCTGGCCCCCAACTGCTCACCTGCCTGCCTGCCTTATTGCCCCTAACCACTTCTGCCTGCCAGCCTGATCACCCCCTAACCACTCCCCTGCCAACCTGATTGATGCTTAACTGCTCCCCTGCCAGCCTGTTTGCCCTAACTGCCCTCCTCTGCAGGCCTGGTCACCCCCAACTGCTCTCCCCCACAGGCCTGGTTTCCCCCAACTGCTCTCCCCTCAGGCCTGGGTCCCTCCCAATTGCCCTTCCCTGCAGGCCTGGTCGCCCCCAACTTCCCTCCTCTGCTGGCTTGGTCACCCCTAACTGCCCTCACCTGCAGGCTTGATCACCCCCAACTGCCCTCCCTTGCAGATCTGGTCCCTCCCAACTGCCCTCCCTGCTGGCCATCTTGTGTCCACATGGGGGCAGGATCTTTGACCACATGGGGGCAGCCATCTTGTGTGTTGGAGTGATGGTCAATCTGCATATTACTCTTTTATTAGATAGGATATCACCAATGGGACACAATGAACCCAAATGTCCTGCCTTAAAGTTCTAACTTCCTTTCTTTTACTTAAGAGAAAAAAAAATATTTTATTAGCATTTTTAATTACTAGTGAGGTGAATAATATTTTTGTAAACCTATTCTTTTTATTTCCTCTAATATAATTTTTCCTTTGCAGCTTTGTTGAGGTATAATTGACAAAATTGTAAGATAATTAAAGTTCACAACAATACGAATATATGAGAGAGAAAAGATTCCCCCATTAAGTTAGTTACTTTTATATTTTCCCATGTATAAGATGCTATTTTTTTCTAAAATCATTTGAAAATCGAGGGGCTTCTTATACATGGAAGTCAGCTGCACCCATGGGGGTGAATAGCTGCCCATACCTTGTCAAACAGACTTCCTCCAATCATGAGTCTTATTGTTACTGTCAGCTGATGCCGTAATTGGAAGTGGAGGTGGGGAGTGCACAGATGCAATAGGAACCAGAACGTTCTGAGCCCATAAAGATGTCAAAAAATAAAAAGATAAATACCAGTAAGCAATTGTCTTATTCTACAAAGTTCAAGCTGAATGTATTCAGCTATGCAAAAGAGCATGGAAATAGAGCTGCAGAGAGACAATTTTGGACCTCCTCCCACTGAGTGTATGATCAGACAGTGTAGAAAACAGGAAGAACAACTCCTTAAAATGCCAAAAAAAGAAGGCCTTAAGAGGAAAACCAGCAAAATGGGCAAACTTGGAGCAGAGGCTTAAGACTTGGATTATGGAGCAGCACCAGAGTGACTTATGTGTGTCAACCAAGCTTATTCAATGTCAGGCAAGAATGTTTGTAAGTGAAATGAACATTGTTGATTTTACAGGAAAGGCAAAATGGTGCTTCAAGTTCATGAGGAGAGAAGGGTTGGCCATGAACAAAGTTAGCTCAAAATATGCCACCCGTTTATGAGGATAAAATCCAACAGTTTCACTCCTATGTCATACAACTTCAGAAAAAATATGACTTTGAGGCAAGTCAGATTGCAAACATGGATGAGACGCCTCTCAATTTTGATGTGCCTTCCAACAGAACTGTTGATGTGAAAAGAATCAAAACAGTGGCAATCAAGACAAGTGGCCATGAAAAGACACACTATACTGCTGTGCTTTCATGCTGTGCAGATGGTACTAAACTGCCTCCTGGGGGGGTGGGGGGGCTCTTAAAGAAGCCAGTTCTTTGATCAGTTCCAAACACATTTAACAGAAAAGACAAAAAGGGTTGCATCAGATTTGCAAACACACCTAGCAGTTATTCCCCGGATTTACAGGTCAGCTACAGCCACTGGATGTTTCAATCAACAAGCCATTTAAAGTCCTGATTAGAGAAGAATGGAGCAGATGGATGCAAAAAGCAGGTGATAACTTTACACCAACAGGAAGAGTGAAAAAAACAACCATTACTGAGCTCTGCAATTGGGTCCTAAACTTATGGTATGGCGTCAAACAAGAGGAATTGTGAAGTCCTTCAAGAAATGTGGAATCAGCGATGCCATGGACGGAACTGAGGATGGTCTCACATATACTAGTATAGACAGTGACTCAGAAGACAGCAGTGATACAACAGAAGTTGAAGAAATTGATATGTCTGGAACTAATAGAGGCTGAATAAAGTGACATGCTGCTTAATATCATAGTACTGGTATGTAAACATTATCTGTGGTAATTACTAAATAAAAATGTGTTCTGTTTTATGTTTAAAATATTAGTTTGGGGTTGGAAAAGTGGGGGGGCGTCTTATACACAGAAAAATGTAACATTCTTGTTAACAGAGTAATTGTCAGGAACTGGCTAGGGTGGGGGTACAAAATAAGGAGAGGTTAGAAAAAGGGTACAAACTTTCAGTTGAAGGTATATAAGGCCTGAGAATCTAGGGTATAACACAGTTACTATAACTGATAACACTGCATATATTTATATTTACAGTCTTGTATGACTGAAATTTACTAACAGAGTAGAACTTAAAAGTTTTCACACAGACAAAAAAAGTTCTTACTTCTTTTTGTACCACAGTAAGTAGCTTTGTAAGAAGAAAACTATAACTTCTTTATATTAATTTGGATGGAATCCTTTATGAAAATAGGTAAGTTGGAAACTTGTTTGGGGTAAAGAGTTTCAAAATAGACTTTAGTAAGCAACATAAGTAGTTAAAAAAACTGACCACATACTGTGAAGCTGAAGACAGAAAATAGACAAAGGCTCTGTCATTTTGAGGAAAGACACAGAATGCAAATAAATATCAATATCTGACATTATCGTGTGTATAAGTGGTGTATGAGTATAACAAAGCAGAGTCAGGGATAAAGCTTGAGGAAAGGTGCCATGTTAGCCAGAATAGAGAGGGATGGCTTCTCTCAGTAGAAACGCTACTGAACAGAAATAAGAATAGTAGGAAGGAGTCAGTGAGTTGAACACTGAGGGGAAAACAACCTAAGAGGTAGCTACAGAGATAACCGGTAAGATGGAATCTTACTGTTCTGCTCCTTTATTGAACTTTTTTCTGAAGCTACTTTGAAAAAAATGTAAGCGACTAGCAAGAAAAAATCAAAATAAAAACCAGATATCATATAGATTTCTTTCTAAATTTCCAGGAACTGTCCTGGATGCCACAAACTCTCAATTTAATTTACTATCTGGTTTTGTCCAATCCCTAACTCATGAAAACACTAAAACTTCCACTAGAAAGGTGCTCTTTGATGCAGAGAGGGTCACCAGAAGAGGCCAGCTGGCTGCCTTCCAAAAGCCTTCACTGGGATTGCATTCACTACCAAGGCTTAAGGTCCTGCAGATTCAGCAATGCTTTTGTCAACTCAAAGAAAGCAGGAGTGAGTGAGTGAGTGAGTGTTAGGAAACCAGAGGTGGTGGGATGGTCAACAAATCTATGCAATCAATCAATAAAATCAGAAGGACAATATATTCATGCACAATGAGAAAGTATTATCCAGGTAAGTAGTCCTCATTGCTGTTTAGGAAAGGCAACTCCAAATTTCTTAGCACTGACTGGTAAATATTAACTGAGTTACTCTTCTGATCCAAGCAAGGTGCTAGCTTTGGAGATGATGAAAACATGGCCTCTGTGATCTTCTCCTTGAGTACCTCTCCTACCTTGTGTTGCCACCATTCCCCTACAGCAGTGGTCCGCAAACTCATTAATCAACAGAGCCAAATATCAATAGTACAACGATTGAAATTTCTTTTGAGAGCCAAATTTTTTCAACTTAAACTTCTTCTAACGCCACTTTTTCAAAATAGACTCACCCAGGCTGTGGTATTTTGTGGAAGAGCCACACTCAAGGGGCCAAAGAGCAGCATGTGGCTCTCGAGCCGCAGTTTGCCAACCACGGCCCTACCGTTGTCTTCAGCCACACTGGGCAAAGAGTGTTCAGACTCACCCAGCTGCTCCAAACCTCAGCTCTTTTGCAAACATTTTCCTCTTTTGTAAACATTTTCCTCTATGTGGCATGCCCTTCTTGCCTCGTCTGCCTGGCAAACACCTTCTCTTTCTTCAAGTTCCAAGGCTTCTGACTCACCCAACATTAATTACTGCCACTGTTTTATCTCTTCTTATCTAGCACTCGCTAGTATTATAATATCCATGACCCTATGGTATAATTATTTGTTAATTTTAATCCTTTTAGATTCTAAATGACTACAGGTCAAAGACAAAACTGTCCTCATTTCTGAATCCTCAGCTTCTCATCCAGTGCCTATTAGTCAATACATGCTGAGCAAATGTTGGCTGAAAGCATTAATGAATATGTGATACCAAAAGTAAATGCTAAAAAAATTAATAAAAGAAAAGGCTCACTGTTGGATGGGGCCTGTGGTATGTTGGTAAATGGGTAACAACTGGCTCCCCAGGAAACCAAGGGGTCATGATTTATAGCACTTGAGAATGTTCATGATGTAAATCTCCCAGGACATCTGATTTTAATGTGATGTCACTGAACATGGAGTTGGGAACCAGTAACACACCAATTTCTACCATTCTCATAAAATATTCACAAATAAAACCCAGAGCATAGATCATAGTAATAGAGGTTAGAAAATGATTATTTTAATTTCTATTATTTTTGGTTTTTATATAACTTAATTAATTGCAAGTTTATGTAATTATCCTACCTAATAAAAGAGAAACATGCAAATTGACCATACCTTCGCTACGCCCACAGCCAATCAGAGTGAACAAGATGGCGGTTAATTTGCATATGTGGGCGCTGAGTGGCCTGGGTCCCAGAAACATCCTCCAGACCCAGGTCTCTCCTAGCCAGTCGGCCCGCGCTTAGGTCCTGAGTGGCAAGGGTCCCAGAACGCCCCCTGGCCACTCAAAGCCTATGGGTGCAGGCACCAAGCCGCCTGGATGTTCCCGCCCCACCCACAGCGGCTTGCAAAGGCTCTCGCATGAAGCGGCGGTTTGGGGCCATGCCCCCAGCCAGGCGCCCATGACCAGGGGCTGGCTGCTGGCCTCTGGGGTGTGCCGAGACCCTGGCGGCCACCGCTGCATGCTGCCCAGGGTCCCTGCATGTCCCCAGCCTGGGGCCCATGGTGGGGCTGGCTGCTGGCCTCGGGGCGTTTGGAGACGGGGATGTTCCCGCCCTGCCCCAGAGGCTTTCCAAGCTCCAGCACCAAGTGGCGGTTCGTGTCCACACCCCTAGCCCAGCGCCCTCCACAGGGGGATGGCTGCTGGCCTCTGGGGTGTGCGGAGACCCCGGCAGCCACCACTGGGTGGCAGGGACACGCCCCTAGCCCAGTGGACACAACCCAGGGGCTGCATGAGCTGCAGAGGATACACCTTTTTTAAAAAAATATTTTATTGATTTTTTTTTTACAGAGAAGAGGGGAGAGGGATAGACAGTCAGAAATATCAATGAGAGAGAAACATTGATTAGCTGCCTCCTGCACACTCCCCACTGGGGATGTGCCCGCAACCAAGGTACATGCCCTTAACAGGAATCAAACCTGGGATCCTTCAGTCTGCAGGCCCACGGTCTATCCACTGAGCCAAACCAGTTTGAGAGTAAACACCTTTTCTGACCGCTCATTGGCTAAGCTACCTGTACACTGCCACTTGCAGTGTTCTTGGTAACCTGGGTTATAAGAATCCAAGAAGGTGATCTAGGGTTTTTCCACCACACTCCTGGAGTTAAAAATGAAGGTCCCTTGAGGGGTCCCAGATTGGAGAGACTGCAGGCTGGGCTGAGGGACGACATCTCCCCCACCCCACCCCCACCCCCGTGCACGAATTTTGTGCACCGGGCCTCTAGTTTTTAAATAATGGCCATGCTTAACAATTGGCTTGCAACATTCCTGAAAGCTTTACAATTGGTTAGTGCAAGCTGGTTTGAGTCAGCACCAGCAAATGAGGGATTGTGAGGGAAGTAGGCAAAGTAATAAGAAAATTTTATACAGGAGCATTTGATCTGTTCATTATAAAGCAATTCTTTCAATAATACAAGTATGCTGGAAGGAGAATATATGGTCCATTAGGACACTGTTTTTTGTATATTTAATTCACTGGCTATTTTCCTGGAGACAAGGGCTAAGTACATATTTAATGCATATTAAATATTTGTTAAATAACTGAATGTTTAATACAACCCACATTTTATTTTATTTTTAATGTATTTTTATTGATTTCAGAGAGGAAGAGAGAGAAACATCAATGATGAGTAGGAATCATTGATTGGCTGCCTTCTGCATGCCCCCTACTGGGGACTGAGCCTACAACCCAGGCATGTGCCCTTGATGGGAATCAAACTCAGGACCTTTGAGTCCACAGGCAGACGCTCTATACACTGAGCCAAACCAGCTAGGGCAATACAAACCACATTTTAGAGGCCTCTTAAATGCAATGCTAAGTCAACTCATAGAGACTTCCATTGGTGAGATTTGGAATAAAGGACAGTTCACTGAATGCCATTCACACAATTTTCACAAGCTACTTGAATTTTTAAGTGGAGAATAATGAGAGCCTTGCCCAAACAGACCTGTCATTTGAAAGCAGTTGGTAGCCAATGTTCTAAATATGGTAGCATGAGAAGACAAGAAAAGCTAGTTATCACTCTGAATTCTTCTATGAGCAGCTGAACCAGTGACAGTAACCATGGACCTTGGGATTTCTTGTCCTGTGGGGAAAATAATCCACTCTTTAAGCTGCTGCTCTAAATTGAACTTTTTTGTTTTTACTCCTCACCTGAGTATATTTTTCTATTGATTTTTAGACAGAGAGAAACATTGATGTGAGAGAGACACATCGATTGGTTGCCTCCCACATGAGCCCCAACTAGGGCCAGTAATCTAGCCTGCAACTGAGGTATGTGTCCTTGACCAGAATCAAACCCGGGACCCTTCAGTCTGCAGACCAACGCTCTATGCACTGAGCCAAACCAGCTAGGGCTAAGTTGAATTTTCTGTTATTTGCAGCCAATATCTTTTCTAATTAACATACCTAACACAGTTTGGTGGAGAGCTGTTTTTCCTGAGCATGTGTAGAGGAAAAGGTAAAATTGATAACAGAGCTGGTCTACAGACCATGAGCAAAACACCTGGGACTTCTGAGCAAAATGCAAACTTTTCTTTCTTCCCAGCTCAGGGCCACGTTATCATGCAAGAGATGAAGGTTATGCAGTGCATATAAGGAGCTGGAGTGCACGAGACACATAAATAAGCTGCCAACAATAATGGAAGAATGTCATAGCAGACATTTGACATTCCCCGTACAGTTTGGGAAACTGATAAAATCATAATTGTAAAAAAAGACATGCTGTATTGCCAATCCGGCACTGATTCTCGATATAGTCTGGCACATATGTCTTCCTGCTCTGAGCAAGCAGCAGAAGGAATGAACAAAAAGAAAAGAGCAATTTCCCCACTGTAAATTGGAAAATCTGCCAACCAGCTAAGTGATCTGCCATCAATCAGTGTTAAATTCTCCTTAGCTGCGGAAAATTCAAGGGCTAACTATTACTGAGAGATTTCACACAAGGACTAATGGTATATGACAAACACATTTAAAATCTGCATAGCCCAGCACCCGTTTAAAATGTAACATGGATAATAAATAATTTTAAAGAAATCCTGCCATGCAAAATAAGATGTAATCTGTTCAGACATAAATTACACAGAGAAGATTATAGTTCTAGAAAGGCATTTGCAAACTGACCAAAACAAAGTCAAAAGTGTAATTCACTCAGAAGGCAACTCTATTTGATGGTTTTGCACATAAACAGATTTTAAAAATATTAGGCAGATAAGCTATAGAGCAATGCTCACGGAGGTGGAACGGGGAAAAATCCCAGGTCTCTGATCAGTTACAAATGGCATTCAGTGAGGACTCCGGATAGACACAAATGCAATAGGACAGGCTTTCTATTTCCCAAGAAGTACAGTTCTTTGTGAAAATAATAAGTAAACATTTTTCTTTTTTTAAACCAAGCTGAGCTACAGACCTGGGGGGGGAAAATAGATGGAAGGTGGGCTCTAGAGGATTTAAATATAAAATTCTCTCTTAAGTTTATGGGACTTTGGTATTTGGGGAACAGGAAAAAAATAGCACTGGCTGTGAGAACCTTAATTTGAGTCTGTATTCCCAAATTTATTAGCCATGTCTCAGTTTCCTTGTAGATTTCATGTAAATAACGTGGCTAATCTCATAAGACAGTTAAGAAAGGGAAATAATGCAATATGTAGAAGTTTCATTTAAAATGCTAAAGGATTACTCACACATTTGTAAGATTGTTCTATTATTCTGTTTAAATCTAGGACAAAATTAGTGTTTGTGTGTCAGGAGGAAAAACACTACTGGAGTAGAAAAAGTTGTTATAAAATATTTAGATAATGAAAACAAACTTGCTGAAATTAAGCTCCCACAGGTTTTGAGAACCATGGAAGCAAAACAGAAAAATCAGTAAAGGCAATTTTTTAATCATAAAAACTAAACGTTGTTCATATATTTCCTAAATATTAACACATTTATTCTTCAATTAAGACCTGTTTTTCACAGGTGTGCCATAACGAACTATTTTTCCTTGATTGGATTTTAATTGTTGCTATCAACAAGAGCTTAAAATTTTTTGACAAGGTTGAGTCACTTAATGACTCCCACCCATTTACCAAGTCACATAACTCTAAAAAGGGTCTAGTGTGTGGACCATCTGTTACAGTAAATCCTTAGTGCCTTGAGACATCAGTGGGTAATCTTGTGATGCCCCTACCTGAGTAACTAGGCTGTACTTTTACTGAAGGTAAAAGGTATAGAAAGACGACACTGAAATTAAAATTGCTAAGAATTGTTCATAGTTCATTTCCAGTGGTTTATGACACCCAGACAATAAAAATAAATCCTGCTACTGACCAGCAAATGGTGTTAACATTTTTTTCTTAAAATATATTTTTATTAATTTCAGAGAGGAGGGAGAGGGAGAGAGAGATGGAAACATCAATGAGAGAGTATCATTGATCGCCTGCCTCCTACACACCCCACACTGAGGATGGAGCCCACAACCTGGAATCGAACTGTGACCTCCTGGTTCATAGGTTGATACTCAACCACTGAGCCATGCCAGCCAGGTGGTGTTAACATTTTTTAATCTACCAGGTGGTGACATGGAGGTATAGGGTGGGAATCTGTCCATATTTAAAATTCCCAGCCTCCAGAACTGAAAAAATAAACTTCTATGTTTAAACCACCCAGTCTGTGGCATTTTGTCATTGCTGCCTGAGCAGACTATTCTACTATTAACATCATTCAGAAAGAAATTATCTTCTATATATATAAAAGGCTAATATGCAAAGTTTCCCCTCGGGAGTTCAACCAGGAGACTGGGAGTTCGATCGCTCGCTATGACGTGTGCTGACCACCAGGGGGTGGCACAGAACAAAGGAAGGCCCTGGCCAGCAGCCAGAAGGCCCTGATTGCCAGCCAGGCCTAGGGACCCTACCCATGCACGAATCCATGCACCCAGCCTCTAGTGGATTATAACAACAAATTAGTCTTCCCTGCTAAGAATATGGTACACAAATAACAACTCAATCTCTTAGGTAGCTTTGAAATATCACTACAACTGGTACCATATGTGCTATTATTATTACTATTGGTGAACACTACTTGATCATTAGGACAGAGACACTACTGTTTCTTTATGTGCATAAAAATACACATATAGAATAAGAAAACCTAGTTCACAGAAAAGAAACAACATACCAACTCTACCTGTGGCTATAACTGAGCATCAGATTCCAAGCTTCCTGGAAGTCAAGTGGAAAAAGAGAATATGATATGAGTTGCCCTTATCAGAATAGAGACATGTCCTAGTTCCAGGCTTTTCTAACAATGGAACTGTAAAGGACATTTCTTAATTAGGACTTTAGAGGAAACACAAAGATATAATAAAGAATGCTCCTCCAAATGTCTACATTTCTATAACTGCATCTTAATTTTAACTTAAATAATGCTGAAGGACATAGCAGAGAGGATAGAGGGAGAGAGGGGGTGGGGGGAGGGGAGAGAGAAAGAGATAGAAAGTTATTCTCCCTATCTTTTAAAGAAAGGAAAAACAGGCCGAAACCAGTTTGGCTCATGGATAGAGCGTCGGCCTGTGGACTCAAAGGTCCCAGGTTCGATTCCGGTCAAGGGCATGTACCTTGGTTGCGGGCACATTCCCAGTAGGGGGTGTGCAAGAGGCAGCTGATCGATGTGTCTCTCTCATCGATGTTTCTAACTCTCTGTCCCTCTCTCTTCCTCTCTGTAAAAAAATCAATAAAATATATTTTAAAAGAAGGGAAAAACAGAATACAGTGTTATGTTTAAGCGCTGTAGCTTCCTTTGGCTGGCTCTGCCTAATATAATTTTCATTTCTTTGCCTCTTTCAATACTGGAGTTTGATTTATAATCTGGACAAATGCACTGCCTAAAAACGTCTTTGGAAGTAGGCAGGATTAAAAAGGCAAACAGCTCAGTGGTTGAGTGTCGATCTATGAACCAGGAGATCACAGTTCAATTCCAGGTCAAGGCAATGCCCGGGTTGCGGGTTCGATCCCCAGTGTGGGGTGTGCAGGAGGCAGCCAATCAATGATTCGCTCTCATCATTGATGTTTCTATCTCTCTCTCTCTCTCCCCCTCTCCTTTCCTCTCTGAAATCAATAAAAAAATATTTTAAAAATAAATAAATAAAAAGACAGACAAACAAGGACATCCCCACTCTGCTATTGCAGGGAAGAAACTCGCCCCTTGCTTTTGAATGACCAGGGCAAACATTTTATTCAGGTCTCCAGTCTGAAGAGAAAAAAATCAGAAAATTAATGAAATGAAAATGAAACCCAAAAGGAAATGCCTGGAGCCTTAGAAAGTACAGAGAACAAAGGGACAGCGAGAGCCATGAATAGTAATGAGATTTCAACTACACTGATATCAGGAGCTATTCTTTTGTGTCCATTTAGCCAAGGCCTCAAGTCTCCTCGGCTGCAATCAAAGAAACCCAATCCATTAAGTCTCCTACAGAATTGAAACATTCAGTGACACTGGAAACTGTGTATGTAGTAATTCTAAATGCGGCTTTTTGTGTGTGTTATTGGGGTAGATTCATGTCCCATTTTGTCTGAATATATAAATAGACAACCACAAATGCTAAAATTAAAAATACTCCTAAGATGTGAGAATATGCTAAATTATTTCTACATATATTTGGCTTGCTCCTGGAGAGTGGTATCATTTCATAATAATAATCATTATGTTTATTATCAATTATTTATTTTACCTGCATTAATTAGGTCAGCATTTAAAAGGAGAACTAAAAATAAACCTGTGAGATAAATATTTCAATTTTACAGATAAATAGTACACTAAGGCTTGGGGGAGTTACACAGTTTGATCAGGGTCATGCAGAGCTGGGGCTGGAGGACTTGAACATGCTGTGTGTGACCGCCGAGGCTTAGCTTTTTAACCGATAGGTCTCCTAGCGCTCAGAAACACACTGGTTTCAGAAGGAGATACAGCATAAACTGATCACTCAGGTTTTTCAAATATTATCTGAGGCAACCAGGGACAGGACCAGTGCTTACAAAGAAACTACTACAACAACATTAATGGTAATAATAATCTTCATAAATTTATTATTAAATTAATATTTATAGCTATAATATATAGACATGATCACCATTTACACATTTTAAGGACAAAGCAGGGACATAGAAGGTCCACGTTTATAGTGTTAGCAACTACACATTTAATTAAAACATCTGATAGGAAGACTAGTGCCCTTGGGTTAAACGCTGTCTTCTCTTAGAACTGGGCATGAACTCCTGATCAGTCACTCAGTCTCGATAAAATTCTCTTTCTTTAGTTGTCACATGCTTTTTAAACAGTAACTATCCTGCATTTCTCACAGTACTTCTTCAATGTCTAAATCACAATTCCAGTTTCTTATGAAAAAAATTAGAAGGAAATATACCCGTGGACAGAACAGCCAGGTGACCATCACTGCAGGCTTGAGGCTGGAGAAGGGCAGGCACCCAAAGGCCCTTTCGCCCCTGCTTTTGATCTGGATTATCCTCTTCTTTGGAGATCAAAGGTCTACACTGCTATTGGAATCCAAGTGCCCACAGGGAATTGAAGGGGATGACTTTAAACTTATTTTCATATCTGAGCTGACGGGATAGGTAAGAAAAGACAAGCGAACTTCCCTTGAGGAGAAGGTGCTAAGAAGGTACATACTTGCACTGTGTGTACCCTGAGACAGGACTGGGTGAGCATGCCTTTGTTAGGGTCCATGGATGGAGTGCTTTGGGTTTCCTGGATTAGGGCCAGAGTGGTCGATTCAAACTACAAAGGGGGGTTTAGCAGGAGGGCTCATAAAACATACAGGCGCTATGAGACAGGGGAAACTGTTGATCGCAAGGGTTGTTGGGAAAGTCCTATCGGGAACTTGCATTTGCTTGTGACTCAGGGGCTGCTGTCTAGGGCATGCACCTATATGATGGGACTAGTGTCAGTTAAGGTCTGCACAGGCCTCTTGGCTGGAAAAAAATGGATGCTGAGATAGCAATACCATGGAGCAGCTTAGCTGAACTCTCAATACTATGGTAACTTTGGTTTAATTCTTAATTTTCTGAGCAGCCTTATTTTATAGATGAGAAAATGTAGTATCTAATTCATAAGGTTGTTATAGACATTAAGGGATATAACAAATCAAAGTGCTTAGCAGAGCACCTGAGAAGTAGTCCGTACTCAGTAAATGATAATTCTCCATTTTGTTTTGCTTTAATAACTATTATTTTTTACAAATATATTACCTACGAATGGGAAGTGATTGATCTGCATAAATGACAGACAACAGGAATCATGTGTCTATAAAAAGAGCAGAAATAATGTGTAGATTGACTATTTTTGTTTTATTTTTGTTAATTCTTACCTGAGGCTATTTTTTCCATTGATTTTGAGAGAGAGTGAGAGGGAGGGAGGAGGGAAAGAGAGAGAAACATCACTGTGAGAGAGACACATCGATTGGCTGCCTCCTACACACACCCCTACCAGGGTCCAGGAGGAACCCACAACTCAGGCACATGCCCATGACCAGAAATCGAACCTGCCACCCTTTGGTGCAAGGGCTGAAGTTCTAACCCCTGAGCTACACCAGCCAGGGCAACATGTATAAATGGCTAATTTTAATATACCAGGTGAACAGGCTAATAATGCAGATTTTTTCAATAGATGGAGTTACACGTGATACATGTTGATACACATGCGATTTGATATGTATGCTATTTTGTTGTATTGACAGCAAGCTTCAAAACTTCCTATGTCAAATTTTCTGAAGGTGTTAACATCATAGATACTTTTACGCTTAAAAATGTCGAATTTCATACCAAAAAAGAGCATATGCGGGAAGTTTTAATTCATTATTTTGAAGAAAAGTGCTGCTGAAAGTTATCGTATACTTCGGGAAGCTTATGGTGAACATGCTCCTTCAAGATACTTGTGAACGCTGGTTTAAACGCTTTGAAAGTGATGATTTCAATGTGAAAGACAAAGAACGTCCAGGTCAACCAAAAAAGTTTGAAGACCAACAATCACAAGCATTATTGGATGAAGATGCGTGTCCAACTCAAAAACAACTTGCAGAAAGATTAAACGTTGCTCAGCAAACAATTTCCGATCGTTTACAAGCAATGGGAAAGATTTTAAAGGAAGGAAAATGGGTGCCACATCAACTGAACGAAAGACAAATGGAAAACCAAAAAGTCATCAGTAAAATGTTGCTTCAATGGCATGAAAGAAAGTCTTTTTTGCATCGAATTGTGACTAGCAATGAAAAGTGGATTTACTTTGAGAATCCCAAATGTACAAAATCACAGGTTGATCCAGGTCAACCATCAACATCGACTGCAAGGCCAAATCACTTCGGAAAGAAGACAATGCTCTGCGTTTGGTGGGATCAGGAAGGTGTGGTGTATTATGAGCTTCTAAAACCAGGTGAAACTGTTAATACTGATCGCCACCAACAACAAATAATCAAATTGAACCATGCTTTGATCATGAAATGACCAGAATGGGCCAGAAGACACGACAAAGTAATTTTGCTTCATGATAACACACTATCACACACTTCAAAACCAGTTAAAGACACATTAAAAGATCTTGCCTGGGAAGTATTACTAACCCACCCACCGTATTCACCAGACCTTGCTCCTTCAGATTATCACTTGTTCCGATCGATGGCACACACACTTTCTGAGCAGCACTTCAAAACGTACAAAGAAGTGGAGAATTGGGTCTCTGAATGGTTTGCCTTAAAACAAGAAAAGTTCTATTGGGACAGTATCCACAAATTACCTGAAAGATGGCGGAAATGTGTAGCTAGTGATGAACATTACTTTGAATAAAACACTTTTTTTAAAAATACATTTTATTGATTTTTTACAGAGAGGAAGAGAGAGGGATAGAGAGTTAGAAACATCGATGAGAGAGAAACATCGATCAGCTGCCTCTTGCACACCCCCTACTGGGGATGTGCCCGCAACCGAGGTACATGCCCTTGACCGGAATCAAACCCGGGACCCTTGAGTCCGCAGGCCGACGCTCTATCCACTGAGCCAAACCAGTTTCGGCTGAATAAAACACTTCTGATGTTTCTCTGGAAATTATCGTGTATTCTTTGATTACAAAATCCACATTATTAACCAGTACACCTGGTAAAAGAATCAATACATCATTATATAGTACATGAAAAAATCAAGAGGCTAGAATAAGTTGAGTGGCACTTGCCAACAACTATGAAGGCTCATAACTTCACGATGTTTAAAAACAATGAGAGGACACAGAAATGTAACTGGCTGAGAACCAAATCTGAATTCCGGTTTCACACCTGAGGCCATGATCCAGCTACTAAAAATGCTGCTCCTTATCCATCCATCTGGCTCTACCTTGTGCCCCAAGGGTTTCTAGTGGTGATGGCATCTTTACCATTTTTGTGCTTCTTTCTTCTCTACATTCTGATTCTGCCCTTTGGCCCCCAAGTAGTAGGACTCGGGGCAGAAATCTTCACACAGCACTCTGCAACTGACCTTTAGTGCTTCAACTCAACTTTGCCTTTTCTGGTGATCACTATTTTACACAAAGATTGTATGACAGCCTGACTGGTGTGGCTCAACTATTAAGTGCAGCCCTATGAAACAAGATGTCGAGTTCGATTCCTGGTTAGGACACATGCCCGGGTGGCTGGCTAGACCTCCGTAGGGGGCATGTAGGAAGCAGTGGATCGATGATTCTCTTTCATCACTGATGTTTCTCTCTCTCCCCCTCTCTCTTCTTCTCTGAAATCAATAAAAATGTTTTGTGGTGTTTTTTTTAAAGACTAGAGGCCTGGTGCACAAAATTCATGCATGGGGGTGAGGAGGTCCCCTCAGCCCAGCCTGGACCCTCTCCAATCCAGGACTCCTCAGGGGATGTCCGATTGCTGGTTTTGGCCCAATCCCAGGGAACAATGCTTTGATCGTGAAACAACCAGAATGGGCCAGAAGACACAGCAAAGTAAATGGGCCGAAACCAGCAGTCGGACATCCCTCTCACAATCCAGGACCACTGAGTCCTAACTGCCCCCCCTGCCAGCCTGATTGCCCCTAACTTCCCCCCCACCAGCCTGGTCACTCCCAACTGCCCCCCCTGCCAGCCTGGTCGCCCCTAACTGCTCCCCCCGCCAGCCTGGTCGCCCATGACTGCCCCCCCTCCCCGCTGGCCTGGTCACCACTCACTGCCCCCCTCTGCTGGCCTGGTTGCCCCTCACTGTCACGCCCCCCCCCCCCCCCCCCCGCACCGGCCTGATCGCCCTACGCAGCCTGCTGCTCATTCATTTGGTCGTCCCTCGCAAACCCCCCTGCTGGCCTGGTCGCCCCATGCAGCCTGCTGGTCAGCTGTTTAGTCATCCCTCGCTAACCCCCCTGCCAGCCTGGTCGCCTCACGCAGCCTTCTGATCAGTCATTTGGTTGTCCCTCGCTAACCCCCCTACCGGCCTTGTCACCCCATGCAGCCTGCTGTTCAGTTGTTACTGTGAGGGCATCATGACCAATGTGCATATTACCCTTTTATTAGTACAGATTGTATGACAGTTTCAACCAAACCCACACCAGTTATGGAAGTACATACAACTCCCCACCCCAAAGCAGCTATCACTTATGTTGCCAGAGCCAATAGGAGCACGCACTGGGATCTGGGATCCCTGACTATGCAGAGGGTAAGAAAATGCCAGCTTCGACCTGGTGTTCCACCTCAGGATCTAACCAGCCAAGCTTTCCAGGTGGGTTGAGATGTGGGACAAGAAGGGGAGCTTATGCCCAGCCAGCATGGCTCAGTGGTTGAGCATTGACCTATGAGCCAGGAGGTCATGGTTCGACTCCGTGTCAGGGCACATGCCTGGGTTGCGGGCTTGATTCCCCCAGTGTGGGTTTGCAGGAGTTAGCCTGATCAATGATTCTCACTCATCACTGATGTTTCTCTCTCTCTCTCTCTCTCTCTCTCTCTCTCTCTCTCTCTCTCTCTCCCTCCCTCCCTCCCTCCGTCCCTCCCTCTCTCCCTCTCTCTTCCTCTCTGAAATCAATAAAAATTGTTGTTGTTGTTTTTTTTAAAAAAGGAGAGCTTATTCTACAATGCAACTCTGGGAGAGGCTACGATAAGTAATGGTTAGTGCTAGGTTTTATTTAGTGACAATTACAGATGCTACATCAGTTTGGAATTCTGTAACTGCACTCACAACCAAAGAAACCAAAGTAAAGAGTAAAGAAAAAAAAAGGGATTAGTGTCATTTCCCAAGGACCTAAATGGTTATTTATTGCAGACATAACAACTCTGAGTTGGAATTTGTTCCTTAATTCTCCCCACAGTTGCTGTAGTTAAGATTGCTGCTTTTTATTTGGAAGTGTGACTTCGCTTGTAGTTTTGTCGTTTTTTCCCCATAAAGACTTCATAAAAGCTTAAGGGGCTAATATTTTTTGGTGTATGTGCGTTAAATATTAATGGCAGTTTGTTCTGAGAGTCTGCCTTCCCCACAGAGTCTTTAAAAGATGAATTATACCAAAAGTTATGACATTACATGAGAGCAGTAGCAATCTTCTCCATAATGAAGTCATTTGTTCGTCAGCCTTAAAATATTCAGTGGCTCGGCTGTGACTCCTCTTCTCCCTCCTCCCTCTGAGGCCAGGAAGCTTAGAAATGCACCTACACACCTGGCCCTTACTTAGCATCGGGTCTGGTGGTTTTGCTTGCCCCTCCCTTGGCATTTGACTCTTCAACACAATTATATTAAGAAAAAAAATTGTAGCCCTTTTCTCCAAGAATTAGTGCACATTTCAATGCTCAGTAGCAATTGGCGAGAGGAGCTCTTTTATTTAAATACTGGAACGAGTGCATTCAGTGCTGTGCTGGGGGTGAGGCTTCAGGAGGAAGTTTGGGGAGGAGCCATGCATCGAGCCCTTAAGTGTTGAGGATGACAAATTCTCTGCCCTGAAGAAGTTGATATCTGTCAGTTTTGCAATGAACTCCTTCAGGTTTGCAGGCATTTACTGGGTGCCTAGTATGTGCCAAGGACTGTGCTCTGTGCTCTATGCTGGAAAAATAAATATGAACCTAGTGTTAATATTCTCTTTAGGATCCTACTTTCCAAGAAGGAGATGGTGGTGTGAAAAGTGCCAGGGAGACTAAGGAGTCAAACTAGCTTATGTGTGAAAAGAAAATACCTTAGCTTATAAAATTGGAAACTCCAAAGCCCATCCTCAGATGATAACCACTCTCTCTAGAGCTCTGGCCAAAATCCTGAATGAGAGGTGGTGAGAGGCGGAGTGGGGGTGAGGCGAAGGCAGGGGCTCTTACTACTCAGGCTTAGGACACCTGCCCAGCTTTGAAGCAAACACACTCTGCATTGACAGTCCCACCAGGGTGGACACAAAATGAGGAAACAGGTAAGTAAGTAGTCATTTTCCAAAGAAAACAATGGAGCTATAAGCAAAAGAAGAAAAAGGAAGAATAGCCCCAAACAACAAGGCCCCCTTTAAGACAATCTAATCCACTCAACCTGGCACAGAAGTATAGATTGGCTTAAAGTAAGGCAGACCAGATGAACAAGCAAACCCAATAATAAGACATAGATTTGTGCAATAATTTATAGTTTGCAAAACACATATACATGCAATAGAGCAGCCAATGCTCAGGAAACTGTAAAATTCACATTGAACACAGAAGGTGAATCATATTCCCAAGACCAAGGGTTGAATATTCCAAGTTGCACTCTATTACTGCAAGCCTGGTCCAAGGAGAAGAAAGTAAAAGATATAATTCATTTCACTTTCCTGTGTTTCAGGGTGTTTTTTTTAAATCTATAAAGTTGGATAATATGACAGTAAAATCAATTTTATAAAGTTAGATGCTAGCATTTAGTCAATGTGTCATACAGATGAGTATAATTTAATTAAATGTTATATGATCATTTAATAGAAAAATAAGTTTACCTTACTCTTATTTTCAGACCTGTCCCTCTAAAATATATCTTATTCATCTTTCAATTTGTAGAGCCAATTATGCTCTCATTTAGTCCTCATCAAAATCAATGAGAGGCTGGGCCAGTGTTTGCTCAGTGGTTGAGCATCAACCCATGAACCAGGAGGTCACATTTCCATTCCCAGTCAGGCATATGCCTGGGTTTTGGGCTCAATCCCCAGTGGGGGGCGTGCAGGAGGCAGCCAATCACTGATCATCATTGATGTTTCTCTCTCTCCCCCTTTTCCTTCCTCTCTCTGAAATCAATAAAAACATATTTTTAAATGAATGAGGAATTGACAAAATATATGAATGAGTAAATGAAAAAATATTTGCTCTGACTCAGGGTCTACCATGTGATTCAGCAGCAGTAACCAGGAATTTTATAACTCTAAATGGCAATATAAGAAAGGAGTAAAGGCTTGAAATCAAGTATGTTGTGCTTCAATTTAAGAAGCTCAAAACTTAAGAAGCTTGAAGTGTAAACAAAGCACAAAGAAAAGAAATGATCAAGATAAAAGCAGAACTCAATGAAATGGAAAACAACAAGCAACAGAGAAAACTAATTTAGAAAAAAATGTTAATTGGCATCATGGTGCGTTCTATCAAATACTTAAGGAAGAAATAAGACCAATATTACCCAAACACTTTTGGGAAATAGAGGGGAGAACACTTCCAGGCTTTTTGAACAAAGCCAGTATGCCAATCTCTGTCATAAAAATAGATGCAAAAATCCTGGACAGAATACTGGGAATACAAATCCAGAAATAAATAAAAAGGATCACATATTACCCTCACATAGGTTTTATCTTAGAAATGCAAGTTTGTTTCAGTATTCAAAAACCAATTATTGAAAGTCACCACACTAACAGAAAAAGAGAAAAAAGTTATGTGATCATAGTAATAGAGTATTTTATGAAATTCAACACCCATTCCTTTAAAAATATGTAAATAAAGCCTCTTGGCAAACTGGAAATATAATGAAATTTTATGAACTTAATAAAGAGCATCAGAAAAATCTACAGCCAAAAATCATACACAACAGTTTAAGGCCAAATGCTTACCCTCTAAAATTGACAAAATGAGAATGTCCATCCACTCTTAAAGCTTCTATTAAATATTTACTAGCATGTGTAATAACTCAAGAAAAAGGAATGAAGTGCACAAAGATTAAAAAAATAGAGAGTATATCATAATTGTCAACATAAAATATTATAAGGTACATATTTAAAAACCTGATAGACTTAATAAATGAATCTATAAAGAATCAATATACAAATATCATTTGTTTCTATCTGCTAGCAACAAAACAAATAGAAAATAAATTTTAAAAAAATATTTACAATAAAGTTAAAAAACAGAAATAAATTTATTGAAAACTTAAAACTTCTATACTAAAATCTAAAGGTAAAAAAGCATTGCTGAGATAAATTTTAAACATTTTAAGTAAATTAAGAAATACCCCACATGTAGGCTCACTTGCACCACACTGATCAATAGATTCAAATAAAATCCCTTTGAAATTCCAATAAGCATTTTTGTAGAAATTGACAAATTGATTCTAAACTTTTTATACACAACATACAAAGGACCCAGAATAGTCAAAAATATTGTGCGGGGGAAAAAGAACAAGATTGGAAGCTTCATTTCCTAATTTTACTAGTCATTGCAAAACTACAGTAATCAAGACAATGTGGTAGTAGCATAAGGATAGATATACAAATAAATGGAATAGAACAGACCAACCTATATTTGATAAGGTGAGTTTTTAACTCTTTATTGAGATACCATAACAATTCAAATCCTACATTTGATCTATTTACATTATAAAATTAAATGGGTCTTAATATAGTCACAGAGTTGTTCAACCACCAACACAATTAATTTGAGAACATTTTCATTATTCCAAAAGGAAACCCCATATAATTAGCAATCATTCCCCCCACCTTGACCCCATTTCCTTCCCCCCAACCCAAGGCAACCACTAATCTACTTTCAGTCTATATAGAGTTGCCTATTCTGGACAATATGTGGTGACTAAGCTTCTTTAATTTAGCAGAATTCATCCATGTTGTAGGATGTATCATTACTGCATTCCTTTTTATGGCCAAATAATATGCCATTGTAAGGATATATCATATTTTCTTTATCCCTGTATCAGCTGGACATGTGGATTGTTTCCACTTTTTGGCTATTATGAATAAAGGATGTTATGAGAAATCCTGTGCAAGTTTTTGCATGAACATATTTTTCATTTCTATTAGGTGTATATACCTAGGAGTGGAATTGCTTGGTCAGATGTTAACTCTATATGTAACTTTTTGAGGAACTTCCAGACTTTTTTCCAAAGTTACTACACCATTTTACATTCCTACCAGCACTGTACAAATTTTCCAGTTTCTCCACATCCTCACCAAGACTTATCATCTATTGTGGGTTTTCATATAGCCATCACAGTGGATATGACATTGCATCTCCTTATGGTTCTGATTTGCATTTCCCTTATGTCTAATCAACTGATTTTTAAAATAAGGTTTTCATTGGTTTTTAGAGAGGTGAGAGGAAGAGAAAAATAGAAACATCAATGAGAGAGAAAATCAACATCAATCGGCTGCCTCTTGTAGAGATGGAGCCCACAACCTGGGCATGTGCCCCGACCAAGAATCGAACTGGTGACCTCTTGATACATGGGTCAATGCCCAACTACTGAGCGACACCAGCTGGGAGATCAATTGATTCTGACAAAGATAATCAAATAGGTAAAGGGTAAACTTTTCAAAAACTTGTACTGAAAGAACTACTTATCCATGAACACACACAAGGCCCTATGTCACACATACAAAATTTAACTTGGAATAGATCACAGACCTAGCTGAAGAGTTATAGTTATGTACTCTAATTTCAAAATTACCGCCAAAGTATTTTCTAAATGTTTATGGCAATCTGAACGCACTCCCAAAATAATGTATTATGGTAAGTATCCTGTACTCAGGTGTCCTCTGTGATTTTTATTATAAACAAACTTATACTATCATGCTCTGCCCATCCAAACCCACTTCCTGTCTTCCTTTGCCCTAGACAAGTGTGATCATGTCACAGCTGCTTGGCAGTAGCCTGTCCCCTGAGGTCCAGGCTCAGAGTGGAGTCGCTGTGCCAGGGTCCACGGTACAGGAACGAGAAACAGGCTTTGTCTTCACCCTAGCAGCTCGTGTCACCCGTTTCCCACAAGTCTGAGCTAATGACTCTGCCACTGTAGAACAGGGGATTACACTAAGCCACTCTTTGTAACGCTCGCTTGGCTGAGAATGAACTCGGGATGAAATGGTGTTTGTAATGTTCTTTCAGAAACTGCATGCCATTGAATCCGTCAAATATTTATATTGAGCAACTAGCATCTATCAGTCTGTCTCTCTGTCTCTGTTCTATCCATATCTATCCGTAAACCCCTGCTCTTTCGTCCCATGCTATTTCAAAAGGCTTACAATATAACCCACAACCAGGTAGGTTATAATCTCACTTAGAACCAGGCACCAAGATTCCATGAGGGTCCCAGCATTATTTGTTGACTTCACAGGGTTTGCAGGCAGTCCTTTCAGCACCCAGCCATAGACAAGGTGTAAGGGCTCCTGGCTCCTTGTTCCCCACTCAGCGTCTACTCTGCTTCATTCCCTCCAAGACCCTAACATAAGTTCAAGGCTATTATTTATTTTTCAGGTTGTTGGGATTCCCCTCCTGGCTTCATTCTAGGATGGCCATTAGCTGCTCTTTAGCAAGGAGCATCTTCAAACCTTTACCTTGCTAGTAAAAGTCATTCTACATAGAAATCTTACATAGTCACTTCTAAAATCCCCTTCTCCTTCAGGAACAAGAATGTAGAGAAACCAAAGTGGGAAGAAACACAAAAAAATCACACTTATCCGCAGGTAGACAAATAAGTCACAGCCCTCAATCTTGAGGAGCTCAACCTCTAGCAAGGTCAGAGGCAGACACAACTAACTTGAATGACATGAGCTAGACTGGGACAAGCTGAAAGAAGAATAAGGAACACATGGTAACTTAGTAGCACAGGGAATTGGATGGCTTGCCTTGATTGGCTGGACTGGAAAAGGCTTCATTTGGGGGCTGGGTCTTCAAAGATAAGAAAGACACCCAGCGGCATGGCTCAGTGATTGAGTGTTGACCTATGAACCAGGAGGTCACGGTTCAATTCCCAGTCAGTGGACATGCCCAGGGTGCAGCTTGATCCCCAGTGTGGGGCATGTAGGAGGTAGCTGATCAATGATTCTCTTTCAACACTGATGTTTCTCTCTCTCTCTCTCTCTCTAATAATAATTAAAGACAACTAAAGTCCAAGCAAATGACATCAGTAAAAGCATAGAGGCCATCACAAGTATAGAACTTTGAATCCAGCATCACTATGTGATCCTAAGCTGTCATAATTAGAGCCAAGTTTGAAACTTAGAATGGAAAGACTAATGTTCAGTCTCCATGGAAGAAACCAGAGAGTATTTTGTTAAGACAATCAGAGGACGTTTTTCAGTGTGTCATTATTTCTCATTTTCTAGCTCAAGCCCCAGTGCACACGCTGATTCTTAGTATTTCCAAAGGTCTCTGCACAGAAAAGAGAAGGATGACCAATTTATAGCCAGGAAAATAAGCCACATGGGACCTACTCAGAAAGGGGGAATTCTGGGCATTGTTAATTCTGACCCTGTGGCCAGAAAGTCTGAGGACACTCGCATAGGCATAACCATCCCTTCCAGCTCAAAACCTACAGGGGAATAGCTTCTTAATGATCAGGGCCCCTGTGAGCCCTTGATTTCTTGTACACATGGGAAGGTGCCCGGAGGCCTGGTTGGATAAACTGGCCTCTCTGTGCCCAGCATACAGAACAGGGTTATGACAGGTGACAGGTCCAATTGCTGTTCATGCCAAGGAAAGAACACTCTCACTTTCCTTACAATTAAAGCCAGTAGCCCCACCCCCATCCTCTTCCCCTTGTTAACAGTGCATTGGGGGGAAATGAAAACAATAACAAAAGTAAAGTAAGGAACATACCCAAAAGTGGAGAGAACGGTCATCTGCAAAGAGAAGACCTTTGCTCAAATGGCTTTTTTTGGCTATCAATGGACAAATCTGCCTGCACAACTCAAGTGTGAACGTTCCGCCCCAGATAATGAAAAGGACAGGCAATGGGAACCATTGTTAAACATTACTTGTTAGACAAGCTCATAGTAATTCTAATGGGAGAGGGGGAGAATTTTCCAGAAAACAGAATTTGTTTCAGGGTCAAGCTGTAATTGCCAATATATACAGAGAGGATAGGAGACAGTGGGTCTGAAATGCAGAGCAACTGCCTGGGAGGGAACCACCAGCCAAAGAATGTAGGCAAACTCCAGAAGGAGCTGGAAGATAAAGAAAATTATTCTCTCAGAATGTTGCCATGCTGACACTTTGAGTTTAGCCCAGAGAGACTGATTTTATACTTGTGACTTCAAGGACCATAACATAATAAATGTATGTTGTCTTAAGTTGTGGCGGTCTGTTACAATAGCAATAGGAAACTAATACAGTGTCCAATGATCTTTATAAGGTTACTAGAGGCCCGGTGCATGAAAATCGTGCACTTGGGTGGGGGGGCATCCCTCAGCCCGGCCTGCACCCTCTCGCAGTCCAGGAGCCCTTGGGGGATGTCCGATGGCTTAGGCCCGCTCCCCGCGGACATCCTTAGTGCTGTCGCGGAGGCGGGAGAAGCTCTTGCCACCGCCGCTGCACTCGCTAGCTGTGAGCACAGCTTCTGGCTGAGTGGCACTCCCCCTGTGGGAGTGCACTGACTACCAGGGGCAGCTCTTTCATTGAGCATCTGCCCCCTGGTGGTCAGTGCATGTCAAAGCAACCAGTTGTTCTGCTGTTTGGTCAATTTGCATATTAGGGTCTTATTATCCTATATAATAAAAGCCTAATATGCTAAGTGTCCGGTCATCCAGCCAGCTGTTCAACCAATAAAAGCGTAATATGCTAATGATATGCTAAGGCCGCTCAACTGCTCACTATGATATGCACTGACCACCAGGGGGAAGATAGGCACTGGTAGACTAGTTGCTATGATGTGTACTGACCACCAGGGGGCAGACACTCCAACTGGTAGGTTAGCTTGCTGCTGGGGTCTGGCCGATCAGGACTGAGGGAGATGGGCCAGACACGCCCTGGAGCCTTCCCATCATCCCTCCCAAGCTGGCCAACCTCCCACATCCCTCCCCGGCCCTGATCGTGCACCCGTGGGGTCCCTCGGCCTGGCCTGTGCCCTCTAGCAATCTGAGATCCCTCAGGGGATGTCAGAGAGCCAGTTTCGGCCCGATCCCGCAGGCCAGGCCAAGGGACCCCAATGGTGCATGAATTAGTGCACCATGCCTCTAGTATAGGATAATGGCAAGTGCTCCAAACATATTCTCATTTGCATCCTCCCTCCCTTTCCTCCTCCCTCCCTCCCTCCCTCCCTTCCTTCTTTTACTCTCTCCCACTCTCTCAGAAATCCCTCTCCATGATACCTTGCTTTGTTTTGGTTGCTTTTTCCCACCCCTTTTGTCACTGTAGTCCTCCCTTCTTTCTGTTCCACATTAATACTATTTACATTCCATTATAAATAAATAAAATCTGCCTTGGTTTCTCTCAGTTTTTCCTCTCACCCATTCTCTTTCCTAATAAGTACAAATCCCACAAAAAGACAAAGATCACATAGTCCTTAGGATGAGGAGGGCAAGAAGTTGTACATTTCATATTTTTTTACTTATATATTTTATTTCCCTCATCACAGTAAGTTTTCTGAGGAACCTCATTTGAAATATGGAATCATCATGCCTACCTCACCAGGATAATGCAGGTTACAACTACTTTAAAAATCATTCCTAATAATATAGAAAATGTTCAACTATAAAAGCTAAATGAAAACAATTTCAGTTCAGGCGCAATATCTTGAAATCAACCTTTTCAAACCGTACTGAAATTCTTTCTATTCACCACACAAAATATATATTAAAGAACAAAAAGAAAACAAATATAAAAGGATTTAGAAAAATCATCCCAGTTTTGTAAATAATGAAGTTTGAATATACTTGAATTAGCTATTCACTTTAGTTTATCAAAATGTAGTTTTCATTTAAGCTCAAAAATAATCTCATTTCAAACGTGGCTCAATGTGCACTCAAGAAAAGAGAGATGACTAAGTGAAAGCCTATCTGAATATCCATTCACTGTAAACTAATAGCAGCTGGGAAATAAAGTGCTTTTGATGCAGATGGGCAAGTGTTCTACAGAAAATATTATCATCCTTTTTTAATAGAAGGGTTTTTCTCACTTTTAATATGGACATAATCATGAAGAAAATTTCAAAAAACTCATTGCAAAGTACATTTTCAGAAAAACCCATCAAGTTTTTAAATTCCCTCTCATCATGTGTGTGAGGGGGAAGGAAGGGAAGGGCATGGGTGTGCTTCTCTATAGAGGATATATATATATACCCAGTGCCAATAGGATAGGTTGTAAAAGTTTATTCCCTAGCAGTCTTTTGAGATTCAAAATATTGCTCTCGATGATTTGATTTTTCATTTGGCAAGCTAAAAGTATGTTTAACTCATAATGCACTAAACGAGTAAATTTTATCCAAGGGCATAAAAAATACATTTTTGCAATTCTGGGAACAAATAACAAAAATTAATCAATAACTATTTTGCCTTCTTATATGTCTATGCCTTTTAAAATGTGGGATGTGCTAAATGCCTCATATTTGCAAACACCTGAGTAACATTTATTAGTATTGTATACTTAGAATGTTAGAGATCTGAGTGAGGGAAACTTCTTGTATGTTCAGGAATGTATTACTCCAATCCCATAAACATTACCTCTTCCCACAATAACCTCTTGTCAGAACAAAGGAAAAAATTGTCATGACATTCCATCAGGTCCTCTAAATATACCTTTAATTCATTTATGCATTCAATCAAACTTATTGAGTGCCAGCTAAGCATCAGGTATCATGTTGGTTCATTCCTCAGGATAGCCTTCTGAATAGAATGTTATTATCTGAACAGAATATTACTATCCCCATTTCGCAGAGGAGGAAACTGAGAGCATTGTAATCACATGGCGTTCTATGCACTCACTATGTGCTCAGTGTATGTCATCTCATTTAACCCTCACAGCAATGGTATGAGGTCAGTCCTTCATTACCTTACTGTACTGAGGAGCCAGCTAGGACCGACAGAATTTAAGAAACTGGGAAGAATTTACATGGCATTTTAGTAACATTAGCCAAGAGCTATTCCTGTATTTTGTTTGATGCCACATCCCAAGTTCTTAACCTCTATGTTGATGTGATTGGTCAACAATGAAAAACAACTAAGAAGTTGGGGTTCGCACCCACATTGCTTACTCCAAAGCCTAAATGAACAATTTAGTGACAAAGGTAAGATATGCAACACAATAATTATGATGCAACATGAAAAGTGCCATAGTCAATGTGTGAGAGTTTAAGGCAAGGCAGGCTTTAGAAAACCAGTTTATCAAGCTGATATTTCACGACAAATGTTAAGTTAAACAAGAGACAAGTAAAGAGAATGGCATTTCAGTCTAGGGAAGATGTGTCCTACCAGCACATGTACATGAAAGTGGTGTATGTATTTGGGGAACTACAAGACTGCAATATAATGCAAACATAAAATCTGTACTTAGAAAGGGAGGGAGATTAGACTGGACACATAAGCGGAGATCAGCTTGTACTCTCCTCTTATGAAGTTGGAACTATCTTGCTGTGAAAAGAATAACCAGTTTAGCCTGGCCAGTGTGGTTCCATGGTTGAGCATCAACCCAGGAACCAAGAAGCCACAGGTTCGATTCCCAGTCAGGGCACATGCCTGGGTTGTGGGCTCAATCCCCAGGTAGGGGGCGTGTAGGAGGGAGTCAATCAATGATGTTTCTCATTGATGTTTCTATCTCTCTATCCCTCTCCCTTCCTCTCTAAAAAAAGTCAATGTTTAAAAAAAAAAGAATAACCACTTTATATGGTAAGAGCCAATGGTTTCCCACCTATATTTTGAGGAGCATTTTGACGGACCAAACAAATAACAGCTGTGCCATGGAGCCAGCCCCCGTTTTTATCACTTGCACAGTCATAGGTAAGCACTAGGAGTGAAACTGAACCTTAACTTGCTCAAAAACTTGCTGGAATGTCAGAGATAGACTTGAAAATTGTCAATTTAGCAAGAATACAATTTAGAGAGCAAAAAACCTAGATCTGCTCACTGACGCATGTGCAAGATGAGATGCTGGCGGTGGAATTGTGTATTTATGATAATTTTGCCATTGCGGGGCAAGGGAGGCCATCTAGCAGGGAATTGCAGTAATTAGATGAGGAAAGTGATTGTTCCATAAAACTCAGCTAAAATGTTACAGTGGAGCAGAGAGACATGAAGAATAGAGAGTATTTCCCAAATCAGAAAAGATTGTTTTATTGTCTATTTTACAAGCATCGTTAGGATGTTAAATTGAAAGCAAATCTAGCTGGAAAGCAGTAACATCCCAGATTTGGCCATCAAATTAATTCTGTTGTAATGAAATGTGAAATTTGACTGAAATGAAAAGGAATTGAATTTGGGCTGCCTATGCTGGTGGCTTTCAATTATAACATAACAAAATCCACATCCTTTTGTTAAACATAAAAATAAGTGCTGAGCAAACAGAGGCAACTACTGAACAAGAAACACAAAGAGAGTTGCCAATCGGGAGATTTACGCGGCTTACCTGTGGGTCATCAGAAAAATGAGGGTATCCAAATAGATCATTTTTAATGTCATTCACAGCAGAGAGCTATAAATGATTGGAGTCATAAATTTAGGCTAATGCCTCATGGAATGTAAGAAAGTATTAAAGTTGGCCAATACTTTACTTCTTTATAAGTTAAAGAGTTTCAAGATTATTCCTATAATGGTGTCATGCTTGCTTTCCTGCTTTCTTAAGATAGAAACTTGTGAAATTATAGCTAGCAACCAGGCTAGCTTATGAAATGATGGGTCCTGTTGGAGAAGCTGGGACATCCATGCACTCATATCATTAGAACATGGAAGAAGAAACATAGTCATGTTTCTAGGTCTCCTCTTTACCCATTTATCAGCTTCTCTCAATGAGAAATAACAACTTACACTTCTCTGCACAGGAGTAAGTGATAGAGGCAGGCTGTCCAAAGTTCATTTTTCAGAACCAGGGCAAGAAAAAAATAAGCATCCGTTATGCCTTCTGTTACAACTTTTTTATATTAATAGCCTGTTAAAAAGAATATATTTGGGATAGATTGGGTTAAATAAAATATATTGCTACAATTAATATTACTCATTTCCTTTTGTATAATATAGTTACTAGACAATTTTAAATTATATATGTGCCTTGCACTGTATTTCTATTGAGCAATGCTGATTTAGACAACCACAGCATAGGACACTGGCCCACTATTTAGTGACCTCATGCTTACTGCAACCGAGGAGCAATAAGTGGTAAGTATGCTTGGTAAGAGACACGATCTCCAGAAATTGGGAGAACCTACAACAGTTTAGGAGCCTGATTCATTGGTGAAGTTCTCAGGAATCCAGAGTTCTGGAGCATCCTGAGACATCCCCTACAAAGTGAAGGGTACATTACTGCATCTTGCACCATCCATCACAGAGAGAAAAGTACAACCATCAGTGGGCCTCCTTAGTTTTTAGAGATATTCCACTCTTGGGAAAACTATGCTAATGAGCTTATTGAGTGATATAGAAGAATGTTCATCTTTAGTTATTCCAAGAACAAGAAAAAGCTCTATATTAGCTCTAGTCTGCAATCAAGAAGCCCTATGGCTTGGTCCATACAACCTGACAGATACCATGTGGTGGAGTTCATGCTGGTTTTCAACATCCTATGGACCTATAGACAGCTCACTAGAGTTCAGTAAGAGATGTCCTGTTATAAGCCAGTAGAGTTATGAAGGATAGTTAGAATGTAGGTAAATGGAAAGATCAGAAAGGCACTTTCTGGATTGATGGACCAGTAAGAGCAGAGGCAGAAGAAGGAGTATAAAAGGTTTAATGGGAGGAAAATGCTTGTATTGTTATCCTGGTTTGAGGAGAACATTCATATAAGAAGATGGAGATGAGTAGGCAAGGGTTAGTAATTGGCTCCTGTATCCCAAAGCCCAGTTCTAATTTCTTCAGAGTGAGAAATACCTCAAACAGGACTCATCATACACTCCCAAAAAATTACCTTTTTCAGTGTTCTCTATTTTATTGTGTCCCCACCTTTCATCCAGTTGCTCAGGCCAAAAACTAGGAGCTATACTGGATACTTCTTCCTATAACTTAGCACCCAATCAATTATTAAATTCTATAGGTTTTATCTCCCAAACAATTTTCAATTCCATTTCCTCATCTCTTTACCTACCACCTACTCTCTCTCTTCCTGGGTTGTGAGACCCCTGATGAAATGGTGTTTCCTATTTACCTCCAGCACAGACTTTGCATATAGCAGAGAGATGCTCAACCACTTCTGGGCCCTTTCACTGTACCAAGGTACAGTCATAAACACATTTTAAAACATTCTCTCTCCATGCATTGTTTTGAAGATATTGTCTCCATTTTGTAGATAAGAAAACAGTTATATAACCTTATACATTTTTAATCGGTCGTTCCAAACCGAAATTACAAAGCTAGAGACAGAAACTAATGTCTCAACTTGCTCTTTCCAGATAATAATCTTTCCTTAACCAATAAAATGGCTTGGGAAAGAAGGGTTTACTTAGACACAATCATGCTGCATAAATCACACTAGGAAATGTAAGGTTCATGGAGCGAACCTTCCATTTCTTGCCCCAAGCCTAATACCAAGTGTCTTCAGTTAGATGCGTTTATTATTAAAGTCTTCTTCTTTTGGAAATTGCAATTCTGAAAGGCTTACAGTACTTTTTTTATGGCCTAGCAGTTCCATTCAATGATATAACATCATGGCTTAATATTTAGCATAGAATATAGAAAAACACCAGAGGGGATAATTAAGCTCACCAAATGGGACATTGGAATCCTTCATGAGCCAGTGATAAAATGAAGACTATATTATTAAACTTACATAACAAAAGTTCCAGTCTCTAACTCTTAACTACTTGAACATGTTGGCTCCTCCTGGCCATTTCTTATTCTTCAAAAGAAAACAGCTATGAAGTTAGAATAATTTAGAAAAGACATCTTTAAATAATGGGAGTCAAGTAACAGCATTAACTCCTATTTGCATCTTACCTCAATGAATCATGCAGCCTCACTAGCACAATTAATGGGCATTGATATACAATTAATATTCTAAAATCTATCACATCATCATGAATTTTCTTTACTCATCTCAGAATGTAATCTCCAAAGACTTATCTCAGTGAAATAATTATTTAAAATTACTTTGATCCTCTAAATAAGGCCAATTATTTTTCCCCCATCATGAAGGCCAACCAAAATTTGATCAGGAATCATTTCAATTCCTTCCTTAGTCATATTTCAAATGTCTGTTTCTGGATTTATTTTATTGTAACTTCACAGTGATAGTGTTTGATAAGACATTTTTACCTTTTTTATATCCACAATAATAGTGCCCACTTTCAATGTGCCAAACCTGAAAGTTGGCATATCACACCTGCCTTTTTATTTTATTTTCCCCTTATTTTTAACATTAACTTTCCCTCTTCATTTTCCACTTGCTCCACTGGGATCCCTAACACACAATTTACAGTTGCTGCAAACCCATAGCATTGCCTTCAATTACTCTATGTTGCTGCTTTGGGATTCACAACTTATACCTCTTCCTTAAATTTTTTAAAAAATATCTTATGAGACATGATGTGTTTCCACAGAGACTCAGTGGGATAAATCACTTTGTATATATCGCAGGTCATTGTGGAACTCTTTAGAAATAGTTTGTAATTTTACTAGACTCTAGTGTTTTTGTATGTACAGTTTATGAGAAGGTAGAAACTGACAGTAATAATAAAAGCTTCCAGCGACATCTAGAGATTGTATAGAGGAGGTTGGCAAGAACTTTGAGGGCCTAGAATCTATCATTTGAGAAAACTATTTATGTATAACACAGAGGTTAAGGATAGTCTCATTCCAAATAAGTTGCAGACAATAATTATATCAATCTTTATAATTATATCAATATAAGATATCAAGTATCTTATATTCCCAGTGCCTAGTATATTCATTCATTCATTCAATAAATAATTTCTGAGCTACTATGCATCCCAGAGATGAAAAGGCCAGATATCTTATTTACAAAAGCCTTGAGAAAAAGTGACCTGTGATTCTGTCACTCAATAATAAATTTTTTTTCCAGTTAAAATTTCCCTCAGCTTGGCTTCTTGACCAATTCAAAACCCATACCTAAACTTCTGGGAGGTTGATCAATTTTAGGCCTTAATGTTAGCTTTCTTAGAATGTTCTTCTGTCAGTGAGCAGTACTGCTGAGAAATGAGAATATGAAGAAAAAGACCATTCCTTTCCTGGAAAATCCTAGTCAACAGTCCTCTCCAGTGTGTAAGAATGAGGTCAAGAAAGAGTATTTTTTAAGTACTTCCACATGTCTACCACCATGCTAGATCTTAAGGGGAATCCAAGGAAGTTATATTGTCTCATGTTCCTTTGTCTGGTTTATATATGCTGCAGTTCTTTGTCTGAACATAACCCTTTCTAATTGGACCCTTCCTTAATTTAGGATCTTCGTGCTTTCTTCATTGGTCACTCTGCTACATAGTATCAGTTTCAAAGGTCAAAGGTCAAAGCCCACGTGGTGCCCCCCTCTTTCTCTTTCCTTTATCTTGCAACATTCCTCTATCCTCTGTGAAAATATGTTTCCCTCTTCCCTGTACCTTGTGACTTTTCTCTATCCTCTGTGAAAGCATTCTGGTGTCTGAGAGTTATCTCCTTCCCTTCACATGTGCATTCCTCTCCCATGGACCCCTTTTTCCCTAATACTGCCTGTCCTATCTCTAAAATTCCTTTCAACTGTTTGACTTCCAGGAAGGTCAGATTCAGTGTATGGGCAAACTCTTGTTTCCTTCTTGGAAAAAAAGATAAAGGTGTAGTCCACAAGATCCACGTTCTCCTCTACCTTTGCCATAGTTCTTTATGCCAGTAAGCTCTGCTCTGGTCATGACCTTCATGCAAGAAGACAAACAGAAAGAGTGTAAACAAGTTCCAGGATCCATCTCCTCAACCACAGCTCTGTCTTTCTAGTCTGCATCTCAACAATATCCCCCGCCCGCCACCCCTTTGGCTGACACCAACATTTCGAGGACAAGTTTTGAGTCTTACTTATGTTTAGCACTAGGCTGGGAAATACCAAAATACATAAAAGAGACGAACAATTCCTACCTTCTAAAGCTTGCTTCCAAAGAGAGAATGTATTTACAAAAAGTATAAAAGCAAACATAACTCACATGCCAAGGCGATAGACAAATAAATGTCCCAAAGTTGTAGAGAAGCTAAGTCCAATATTGAATGATAGAAGCCAAATTTGTTAGCTGGAGCTACAAATCAGGAATACACACACACACACACACACACACACACACATGTAAAAAGATTTTTCCCTCAAAAGAAACAGGCTGGATAATAAAGCCATGAGTGTGAAGAGTTATAAAGCATCACATGGACTTTTTTCCCTCTCGTTCTTACATTAATAGCTGAAAACCCCTTCACAGACCACACATTTCAACAGCTGTGCAAACAAAGTCAAAGCAATGTGTCTAATTGAATCTTCTAGATTCAAGTCAATTTGTGAAATTTCTTACAACTGCCTTCGAATTTGTACCCCAAGTGTCATCTGAAGGTGATAATGGTGAGGATGAGTGATTGCAGAAGGCAGGCGGGCAGTTGTCACCATTTAAAAGCCCTTCATTCCTGACTCAGTCTAGCTGGCCCTTGAAAGACTGTGACCATTTTCCTCTCAAGTTGCTCTTTTAATATACAAATGAATCCCTCTCCAGTGATTGTGCTGAAAGGTGCAAAGCAAAAAATTGTCCAATTCCCAATTTCTACAGAGATCTGAACTCTTCTAGGGACCGCTGACTTGCTGCCTTGGGGAGAAATAAGAATGTCTGAATATTAGTACTAAGAGAATTGTTTTCCAACTAAATTTAAGAACAGGAAAGGCTCTCAAAGCTTCCAAAGTCTCGGGGGACTTTGGGGAATACTCCACAATTGGGAATTTTATATAATCAAACATGATGGTCCAGAGCCTTCCCAAGACATCTTCATCCTATACCAGCCTATGAAAGAGTGTGGTTTAGCTTAATAATAGCACGATGGCTTGTATTTGTTTACTCATCGACTCTGAACAAGGTTAGATTTTATCCCAGGTATGAACTTGTTCTTTATTCAATTAGCAATGCCTTTCTTGGAACTGAAATAGATAGTAATGTATATGACAAGAGAAAAATTGTGAGATATCTTAAATGAAAATTATAGCAGTCCAGAGGGTGGGAGGAAGAAGTAAGAAGTTAATCGGTGAGCAGAGCCATGGGTCAAAACCAGCAAAAGCCTGCTCACATTTCTGAAAGCATGTTAAAACTGACTTGACGTCCAGGTGGCTATCTAGAACGAACCGCTGTGCACCAGAAGCCACAACATCCTGCTTTCACGTGAACAGTCTGGTCTATTGCCCACAACCAATCCAAAGCAGCAAACACGTGTTTTTTACAGACCACGAGCCTATCCCAGAGCTACCCTTCTCCTGCCCCCTTTATCTACAGCCAATGTAAATTCTTTCAAAACAAGGTACATCTTTCTTCCCCAAGCTCATACAGAAAAGAGCCCCGTCAGCCCCAGAACAATGGATGTGTTTGTCTTCTTCATCTATCACTGGTGGTTTAGACTGTATGTCCCAGGATCTGGTCCTTTTTCTGGTTAGCATATGGCTCAATAAATCCTGCCTTTTAGGAGAACTTTCAACCTCAAAGGTATTTCGTTGTTTAAGAGGCAACATACTCTGGTTGTCCAATATGATTCAATCTGGTGACTCAACCTGCCCAATATAAAGGCAATATAGTATATGGGATAGGAATTTAGGTTCTGGAACCAAAATGCCTAGGTTCTTACTACTTTCTCTATTTCTCTAAGCCTCTTTCCTCATTTATCAATGAGGCTCCTCACACTGATGTACCAGGGTTGTTCATAAATACATTAGAAGAGGTAAAATAAAGAAATTAGCATGACACCTTGATGCATTACAGATGCTAACAGTGTAATTATAATTGTCCCCTTTCTTCACTATTAACATCTTTAAAATTTTACAGTTCTGTTTTACAATGCAGATAAACTACCGTGGCTATCCTCCTCATCATTGTTGCCATCATTATCATCAACTAAATTTACATTTTCAAAGCATTTTACATTTATTATCTCATCAAATATTTACTGATTGAACCTCCAATAACAAGACTTTCAAGACAATCTCATTCAGAGATCAACAGTTTAGGTTACAAGACTGTTCTTCCTTGTACTGAACAGATTCTGCCATTCATTTCACCCATTAGTCCTTAGTCTCTCTTACCAAAGCATTAAATCTGACTCTTATGAATTGTCCCTTAGAGTTGGCAATCTGAATTATTTGCGGACACTTCCAGACTCCTGACACAGATGGTACAAAGATCCCACCATGGAAGAATTAGCTTGTTGAATATCTACAATTTACTGTAGTAGGTTTACTCCTCCTACCTTCTCCACCCTGCTCTGTGTTCTTGGTGGCTGAATATGAACGATGTCAATGATTCTTTAGTTTTCTTTTGTGTTCCTGTAAGTGGATACATAGGCAGGAGATCATGGACTCCCTCCCATGGGCTGACTCCAGGTTGGATCAAAGAACTGCTCTTGACAGGGGCCCCAGCTTGCTCTCTGAGATTTATAGTAATCACTTCTTCCTGGTGTACTTTCCTATGTCAAGATGAAAACAACTCCTTGTCCATTATATTCTGGATCTTCACTATACCTAGTGATTTCCCTACATCCTGTCCCTTCTTTGTAAATGTTAAGTTTATTAAATGCTCCTCAAAAAGTACCCATTTAGATTGTGCTATTGATTCCCTGCAAGTTTTCTGGCTGGAACACTGGTTTAGACAAAGTGGGTTCAAATCCCCAATCCTCCACTTGTTTAACAGTGTACCCTTGAGGAACTTGAGATTCAAAAGCCTCAGTATTCCCACTTTGAAATGGAATAATAAGAATACTTGCCGAAACCGGTTTGGCTCAGTGCATAGAGCGTCGGCCTGCTGACTCAAGGGTCCCAGGTTGGATTCCGGTCAAGGGCATGTACCTTGGTTGCGGGCACATCCCAGTAGGGGGTGTGCAAGAGGCAGCTGATCGATGTTTCTCTCTCATCGATGTTTCTAACTCTCTATCCCTCTTTCTTCCTCTCTGTAAAAAAATCAATAAAATATATTTTTTTTAAAAATACCTACCTCCTTGGAGGAGTTATGAGAGCTGAGTACATAGGGATGTGAACGCTTAACTAAGAGCCAGGCACATAGTAAGCATTTGATGAATCTTAGCAATAACGGTTGTCGTTCTTTTCCAGTCTAAATTTAAATATATATATTTATATATATATATATATATATATATATATATATACTTTGACTTTAAACCCAGGGAGGCAAAAGGAGAATTTATTTACAAAATGCCAAAAAATAATTCTATCAAGGAAGGATAAAAATATACTTATAAGGAAAATAAATTATTAAGGAGAATTCAATCATAGAAATTAGACGAACCTATTTCTCGTTTTTAGTTCAAGAAATTTCTGAAGCTACACAAATCCTTGCAAAGTAAATATCTGATGAGAATTTAGGAACACATTTCATTAAGGGGACTTAGGATTCTAAATTAGAAATATAACAAGCTTTAGCTGATGTTTTTAAAAGTCCATTAAGATAAGAAGATCCCCAATACTAGTCATATTCATTGATTTAGTTTGATGAAAGTCAGAGATAAAAATGTGGAAAAAAAATAAGGATTAGACCAAATCCCATATAATCTTTCCAGTAGGATTACTTATGTCTGAGGGTTTTTTCTCATCTTAAGAGAGCACCTTGAAAACTCTGGTCTTACTGGGAACAAGAAGATAACATGAATCCTTTCAAATTTATTTAAGTTTTTAAAAATAACCCACAATGGCTACAAGGGAAAAAGGCTTAGTCTGAAAATAAACCCTGGGGCAACATGAGGATCCACATTCGTTATAGTCTCTGCCAACACCATATTATCACTGCAGGTTCAAAGCAAAATCAATAGCAAATCATTTGACTTTGTAATAACAGAAATGTAAGATGCCACCAACTTAAAGAAGACTATCTGGAAAGAGGTAGCTACAAGCACCCCGTGAAAATATTGTGAACAATTTCAGTATCAAATGCAGTAATTGTCTAAACTCTAGCTCTTATATGTTTATATTATTAGGCAGCTAAATGCCTTGATATAAATCTTAATATTTGACTAATTATCTCTCCTGAAGATCATGTGTGTTAGTTTTTGCTTTTATAACTTTGTCAAAAGCCAAAAGAACAATAATCACCACCCATACAACAAAAGGATATGTATTTCTTACAACTAAAAATGTGCAGAACACCCCAGCTAGTTTGGCTCAGTGGATAGAGTGTTGGCCTGAGGACTGAAGGATCCAGGCTTGATTCTGGTCAAGGGCATGTACCTCAGTTGCAGGCTCAATCCCTGGCCGTGGTCAGGGCGCTTATGGGAGGCAACCAATGGATGTCTCTCTGTGTCTCTCCCTCTCCCTTCCACTCTCTCTTTAAAAAAAAAAAAAAATCAATGGAAAAATATCCTCTGGTGAGGATTAACAAGAAAAAAGTGCAGGAATTTCATACATGTGAGCAGAGATGAGCCCCAACTTCTGGTGGCTTTAGTAAGTTATTAGCAAATGCTATATGCCTCCAATTTTGCTATGGAATTCAAATTATTGTTTATTTAGTTCACTCCTCTGATTCAATTCTATTTCTATTGATAGTTGGAAAGTATCCATAGGAAACAGCCTCAGAGTGAATGACTGCTGGCAAGCCTTTGCTGGTAAGATCTTGGTCAGTAGCTTCAGAGTCAGCCAGGAATGTGTCCTAAGAGTCCAGAGCATCAAGACTTTAGGGTCATCTCGGCACAGAGAAGGTAAATCAGTTGCTCAAAATCATACAACCATCAGTTGGAGAAACTGAGCTGTGCTAGTTCTGCTTTGAATGATTTTTTCCCCATGATGCCAATGTGCTTTGGGGACTTAACCCTTCTGGCCTTTATTTTCATAAAAATACTTTTATGATCATTTATATGATTATATCCTGCTTGACCAGTTAAATAAGACTCAGTGAAAACATTTATGAAAGTGAGAAATGTAGACTTGGCTGTCTTTCCATTCTGTCAGCCTTGTTCCCCAGAAAGAGACACAAGTGATAAACGTGGGCAAATTATATGACATTTTCTTCCTGACAAAATTATTTACCTGGATGCTCTGAATTCTTAACTAATACAAACGGAATCAAAATACTACCTTTTGGCAGTTGGATTAAGAGACAGATTCTTAGATTTAAGATCTAAAGATTAAACCTTAACAGGATTAACAATAGCTTTATCCAAATAGTACTTACTCTAGGCTTCTGAGATGAAGATAAAGATAAAATTTTAAATTTCTACAAAAGTAAATACATTTTTTTTTTCTTTCAGAAAAAAAGAGTGTCAAATACCTTGAAAATGGCAAGAAAGATTACTGGGTATCCTTTCACAGGAGTGAGACACTCTGGGGATTATTTCATTCTACAAGTAAGCACCTTTAATTGCCTTCCAATCAATCTATAATAATAAAAGCATAATATGCTAATTAGACCAGACGACCTTCCGGACAAAGCTGAGGCTTCGAGGGAAGCCCAGGTCCTGGGTGCCAGAGGGAAGCTGGTGCCAGCAGCTGGGGGAAGGAAGGCTTACTCTTGCACGAATTTCATGCTTCGGGCCTCTAGTTTCTCTATATTCCTCTATTAAGAGTAGGAGTTAAGTTGTAGAAAACTGAGTATCATGCAAATGATCACTGTCCATAGCAATAAAAATAAATGCTGTCTAGTAAAGATAAAATTAACTTTCCAATCTTTAGAAAAGATGACTCCAAACATAACATTTTATTGCCCAAGAGGATTTTAGCTAGTTTTGCATCTATTATTACATTCATTTCAGTATGCCCAATTGCCTGATTATATCTTTTTCAAAATTCACCTTTGAACTCAGTTTTAGCATCTTCCTCATAAAACTGTTTAGAATAAAAATTATTTTTTCCCTTGACAAAGCATGGAGCAAGTGGCTCTGCCCATGTAGGCCTGCATTGGCCCACCTGCCACAATCCACCACCACCCCAACTGCTAAAGTGACTAAAAAGAGCCTACTGGTCAGTCCTCCCAGGGCAAAATTAATATATATCTGGACATAGGTAAAGACAGATTCTATTCAAGAAGATCGCTGCAATAACAGAAAGGGGACTATAGCAATAAGGAGAATGCTCTGACCATAGTATCTGCCAGGATCTCAAAGCTCAGGCAGAAAATGGTTTTTCTTTCATAGGGAGGAGTAACAATAATATTAACCATATCTTTTTATTCTGTATTTTTTATACTTTGGGGGACTTGCTGATCTTGGAGGGACTGGCCTTGATAGAACCAGCCAAGTCCTAGACTTAATAAAGGACCTGCCTGCTAGACAGAGACTTCTTTTTATATGCAAGCAATCTAGAGCCCAAGCCCCAACCACAGCCTTTCCTGGGCTCTTACACTCTGGGCCACTATTTCTTTACCTTAACCACCCCAGGGCCAGGGACCAGACAATATGGAACAGCCTCCATGTCCCAAGCCTCATGAAATAATTCAAACTAGGCAACCCTAAGCTTGCTTACCTGCCTCATCCATTCCTTCCTGCAGAGACCACATAAAGGCTCTTGTCCATGGGCTCCCCTCACTCTCTCTGCCTCCTGAATAACCCTGATGCTTCCATTGATGGCCCTTCATGGCATGGACTGCTTCCTGTTTCTAAAACCTTCTCTCAATGGCAATAATTCCCATGGCTACCTGTTTTACCATACTTGATTAAAACAAATCCTGGGTGCTCTTTTAAGACAACAAGGCTACCAGGAATTGGATATAGGAAGTAGTATGAGTTGGTGGAATGATTGGACAATTGACCAGGCAACATTTTAAGTGGGGACTAACAGTTCAGTTAATCATTTTAGGAGACAAAGAAGAGGAATTTGAAAGGCCTGCCTGCATCTGGCCTTGGCCTAAGTAAGCAAGAAGTCATCTTTGAATTCAATGTAAGTACTATGGGGAAGGGTAGTTCTTGGCAGTAAGCAATTCTCAGGAACACAAAAGGGATGGGGGACATTTCTTGACTGTTGTTCTGTCTTCCAGAAGAATAGAGCTCAGGTGAAGTTCAACATTTTCACTAGACATTTTGGAATAGAATTCTTATCATGACAAGTCATAGGATTTAACTCTGCCTTTTCACTTTTTTCTCCCACTTGGAAGCTTTAGTAAAGTAAATTGTAAATTTTGTTTGTGAGATTCCAGATGACTCTAAACCAGTTTTGCTGAAACAAACAACTTAGGATTAAAATAAGACAAAATTAAAATTCCTTTCTATAAGAATTATTGTACTCTGTCTCAAAACACCTGTGGAATAGTAGCTCACTTTATATACTATCAGACTGGACTTCAAAAGTTAAAGCAACCCAGGTCACTTCTGAAAGTCTTTCAGGGTCTAATGCAGTTAATTCTTCTAAGATAAAGGAGCCTTCCACCTTGGTCTGCCTCACTTTCATAGAACACTAGGTCTCAATCCCTACCCCTCTGCTGGAAAGGGGAAGGAGGACGAGGACAGAGGAGGTACAAAGAATTAACTTTGATGTATGAATTTGCCTCCCACAGGGTCTCAATCACAGAATAGAGAGGAAATCATAACAGAATGAAATTGCATTCATGCATATTCACTTAGGATATTGTTAATATTAAATAAAATCCCTCCTAAGTCATCATTATTTAGCTAAGAAACCAGCAAACAGCAATTCATATTGGGATTGTTTGAGCTCCTGTCAAATAGCTGCCTTCTTGTACATGCAGAAAGAATGGGATAAACAACTTAACTGAGAATTAATGAATTGAGAAATACCTGAAAAGCTTTGTCTATGATCTGGGTTCTTGGAAGAACTCCAAGCAGTAATCTTGATTTTGATTAATATTATAATTTATCCAGTTAAAGAAGTACCTCATAAATACTCATGAAGCATTTTATTAGATGATTACAAATACTTAAAAATCTTATTTTGCAGTCCTTTTCATCACAAAGAGAAAGAGGAGCAGACTGTGAGCTGTGTATCATTCTGCTTTGTTCATTGCCAGTAAAAGTCACATCGTGTGTTTTAAAAACAAAATGTTTCAATACCCGCGCTGCTATTGCACAAACCTGGTGTCTTGTAGACCTGCTCTTGTACTAATGTGGTAGATATAACCGGTGCTGTGATTGCTCCCCTATATTCTTTGGCACATCTCCCCTGGGGCCATCGCAGTACCATGATGCTAAAGACACACAGTAATGCTAAAGACAGACAATGTCTACTCGCAACAACATAAGTGACATTGGACGGCATGATACATGCCAGAAGCTTAGAGGGAGAAGGGCTAAAAGCAATACCACAAAACCATCTCACTGGAGTAAGGTTTTGCAAAACTTTTAAAACGTTAACCCATCCTGCCCTTCTCCATATTGAAATAACCATCCTCTCTTCCATCACCTCATCACCACCGTGGTTGCCACGTGGTTTCTCCTCTCCATAGCCACACCTTCATTATCATGGCACTGAACATCATAAAATGAAAAAGCAAACAAATAACACTTTCATTGGCCCTAAAAGGGGAAAGGAGTAGTGAGTGATGTATGGTGATTCTGCCCACCTAGAGAACAGAATATACCAGAATTTGAGTTCTTCCCAACCACCATTTACAATCCCCATTCAGTTCAGTTCATGGACATTTTTGTGACAATAATACATTTGTCTCCAACTTTCATTTATAAACAAGCATAAATCAGTTGAAATCCCACAGAACCACTTTGTTCCCTTATGCAAGCTCCTTTGGGTCCTTCTGCCTTCCTTTTTCTACCATTTCTAAACAAGTATCTATAAAGTCTTTAGTTTCTCAACTGAGTCTGATCCACTCAGTCCTATTATAAACCTGACCCTTCCATTCAAGGCCATTTGTATGAAAAATCTCTGTGGGTGCTAGGACTGATTGGAGAAATTTTCCAGCACATTCTCTCTAGATACAAGTTTCCCAAATTTGCTTTATCCTACTCATCAGTTAAGAGTGTTTATTCAAAAAATATATTCCAAGGAGTGTCAACAGCAACATAATAGAAGAGGAGTTTTCTACCATCATTAACCCCCAGAACATTGTTTTCAATAACCACCCACAGGTGTGACAATACCTTTGTAGGAGTCTGATGGTCAGTCCTGCAGAGACATTCCAGCATGCCATTGCAGCAAAACAATCTGAGAATAAATGCATTGAAGAGGGTAAGAACAGTTTTAATTTAGCTGCAACACCTCTCCCACAAGGTGGCATAGCTCAATGCCAAGACAGACCCCGTGGCATTGTCCTACTTGGGAAAATGAGAGTGTAGTGAGTGCCTGGCTTCATGAGGGACACTACCCAAGAGACCCTCTTCTTCCTCACCCAAACTGGAATACTGAGGTGACCACACAGCTGAGGGGTTGAGAGAAGCCAGGAGCACAGCAATCAACGCTCACAACTTTCAAATGGCTGTAGATCCTACTAAGTGTTTCACAAACTCCATCAGAAAGACACCTATAAGCTACTTGGGACACTTCACCTTCAGGAACCCCCAATGAGCCCATGGGTGTCCTCAAAGCTTTGTGTACTTCACCCACCAAAATCCACCCCCCAAGCTCCTGTGGCAGGCTCCCTGCACATACCCCAACAGACTCTGCATTTAAGCCTTTGCAAATGGTTTGTGAGCACATACAGAAAGCCAACTCAACTGTAGAACTGGGAGAAGAAACACAAACTTCAGCAGTTCAGGGCACCACCCCAGGGAAAACAAACCAGAGGCTCTCAGCACTTGGTCTGGTTTTGCAGGATTGAGAGAAAGTGTACAATCTTAAGAATTCATGCCCAAGAGGGAATAAAGCCCTGAGAGAGCCTCAGAATCCTTAGCCAGACTAACTGGTGAAACGACTTTTCTCCCAAGCCAGTCTGCAAAACTGGAGGAAGTGACTGCTTCTTCAATAGAAATCACACAGAGAGGGAGAGAAGGAGGAGAGGAGGAGAGGAGGAGAGAAGGAGAGAGAGAGGGAGAGAGAGAGGAGGGAGAGGGGGAGAGGGGGAGAGGAAGGGAGACTAATTCTGGAGTTGAAGAATACTTGGACACTCTTTTTACAACATATCTGATCTAGAAGTAGTCAGTATAAATACGCAGCTTAAAAAAAAAAAAACTGCATGTCTAATGAGTTACATATAATTACCCAAACCATTATCTGCCACATCTACCATTTAAAACACAGTTTGAAAAACCTATTCTAGACTGTACCTACTGGAACCTCTCAGAGTGCTAGAAATTTTTGGTAGGTCACTAAATGCTCCTGAAGTCCTGACATTAGTAAGACCTAAACTATTCCTCCGGATTCCACCACCATTTCTGCTTTTAAAAGATGTATCAATCCAATTTATAGATAGGTACACAGGGTAAAAATTATAATAATATAGAAAAGCATGCAGAACACAGAAGAGAAGGTCTCTGACAAACTACTAAATTAAATCAACCACTTTTGTAATTCTTTCCAAAATGACCGATGTTAATCTTGTTCAGTTTCTGATAATGTGCTTAAAAAATAAGCAAACAAAAATTAACAAAATTAGAAAAGGAGTTGAATTTTCAGAATAAGTATACTGGCCTTCCCTCCCCCCCCCCCCGCCCCGCCCACCCAAAAAAAGTATGTTTTTCCTACTAAGAAAATGTTTCTGAGGTATCTACAGATGAATGACATGCCACAGAGAAACTGAAAGACAGGAGAGGAAACTGGGATTAGTTCAGCTAGTATACTAATTATTTCATGCAGGAACTAGTACAGGCACGTTGGGGATTCAGAGCAGAAGCAGCTATGGTCATAAGGGTCACTTGAGTTTATGATTGAGTGGGTAATACATGACTATTAAACAACTATAATTGGCAAATCAGATTACTATTATGGCAAATATTAAAGCACACTGAGTGAATAAAGAGGACATAAGTCATTCCAATGAGCTCTAGGGTAGACTGTATAAAGTGACATTTGATCGAGTTTTTATAGAACAGACTGAAATTTGACCAGTAAAGTTTCTAAGTTGAAAAAAAATAATGGGATCAAAGGTATAAATATAAGAAAGTGCAGAGTATGTTTAGGTATGATTTGGGGAAATTTCAGCTTCAAAAATGTGTTGATTATAGTCAAGCTACTATAAGGAATGTTTCCCATTATGTACTGTATTCACTCAGAATTAGATTAAGGACTTTAGAGGCCAGAAGTCATTGGAACTCAGTACGGATGAGCAGTTGTCAAAAGTTAATAACTTGCACTGATTATTTATGATCCCATAGAAGTTTCTTTAATTAAGCTGGCTTTCATAATCCCTTTCTAAAGCCTTATCAACTTGATTCTTATCTGTGTAAGCCCTGGCTGCTGCAGACCAGGGAATGTGTTATGAGACTCAAGGTGATATGAAAAGAATTTCAGACTTAAATGAACAACTGCATGCTAGCTATCCACTCAGCAGGGTTTAGGGTAAGAACTGGTCTGACGAAAAATCTTCTCTCCTGAAAATCTGGTATATAACACTCTGCTCCTGAGACTGGAGTTGCCTTACACCTCGTCTAATACATGGACTTAGAAGAAAACATCTGAGTCTCTTGACTGCTATCAAGTTTTCACCTTTAGATCCCTTTTCAAACTTGTTAGATTATTCTAGGTAAGCCCAGTGATGCCCTCTGTCATAAACGTATCAGGGTTGAGCAAACTTTTCCTGTAAAGAGCCAGATAATAAGTATTTAAGCTTTCCAGATAATAAACAGTTGGTCTCTTTTGCAATTCTTCAACCATCCCATTGTTGCACAGAAGCAGCCACAGAAACAATGGCTGTGGCCAGATAAACCTCATCATTAGGTTCATCTGGAGCCTCTTAGTGGCCACGAAGACTCTAATCCAGGCCTCTTGAATTATGGTCTCCATGGTGGAAACCTGGGATTATCATTTCACAAGATTCCCAGGTGATTTTCATAGCCGCCCCTCAGGCTAAGGGGAACTCTATAGCCTCAAGAACTTACTCTGCATTCTTTAGCTCCCTAATTGTTAACTTCTCTTTTTATCTTGTGTGGGGTCTCAGTGAAAAGGGAAAGTGGTCCCTCTGAACTGAGGCCTTGATCTGAAGGCTAACTTCCTAAACTTACTCTCGCCCCCTGGGTAGTGTCCTTCCACTCTACTCACTCTACTTCCACTCTACTCACTGTGCAATCGTGTGTCAATCGTGTGTCTCATAACAGTCTTTTGGTCAATGAGGCGCCACATCTAACCGTGGGCCCATAAGATAATCATGGAGCTGAAACATTCCTAATTGCTTGGCCTAAAGTCATACTGCAAAGCATTAGTTTTGTGCCACCTCAGGCTACGTTTTTTGTTTGTTTTGTTCATCCTCACCCAAAGATATTTTTCCATTGATTTTTTAGGGAGAGTGGAAGAGAGCGGGAAAGACAGAGATGTGAAAGAAACATATCGACTGGTTGCCTCCTGCACAAGGCCTGACCAGGCCCTGGCGGCGGAGAAGTCTGCAACCAAGGTTCGTGCCCTGGAACAGAATCGAACCCAGGACCCTTTGGTCTGCAGGCCGACGCTCTACCCACTGACCCAAACCTGCCGGGTCCCATCTTGGTCTATGCATAGCCAGGCATGGGCTGGAAATGCCGGGGAGCAGTCATCTGGGCCCCTGCGAGCTCCCCACCGACAGCTCCCTTTCCTAAACCAGCGCTACAACTGGACCCTCCTTTGTGCAGCTTGTTATGAGTGCAAGGCACACCCTCAGAGAGAGCCATTATTAAAGTTTGAAGATTAAAAAAAAGGGTTTCTTACTTACAAGGCACTCCGGCGGGCACCAAGCAAGGTCACCTGTTAAAGAGCACAAGAGCTTGAGAGCCCGGAGATCGCGAGTCCAGAGCTCGCGAGAGTGCAGAGATCGCGAGAGTGCAGATGGCGGGAGAGCGGAGAACAGGTACCGCGCGATGTGCACGTGAGCCTGGGGTTCCGCGTTTATTGGGTTGCAGGGTGCAGCTTGTTTCACGGGCTCACTCTTTAATTTAAGACATATGAGTGGGAATTTAAAGCACGGGAAGAGAAGAAAAAAACAAGTAGTCCAAATGGTCAGTTAATTAAATCAATTAAGATCTGCACAACAAAGGAGCCTCTGTAGCCGGAGGCAGCCTGGCTCTTTAGCCCTGTGGCTGGTGGCCATGTGCTCATTCCAGAGCCTTCATCGAATTGGATGCCTCTTTGCAGAGCAGGCCTCGGCAATCAAAACGGCAGTTAGGCACTTGCATTACAAAAGAAAAGGCCAGTTAGGGGCTTATAGTTGAGAGAGAGAGAGCAATAAAAGTATAATGCATACAATTAGAAGTCAGCTATGCCACCTAGGTTTGGGTAAGTGCACAGTGAATTCCACACAATGACAGTCGCCCAACAATGCATTTCTCAGAACTATCCTCTTTGTAAAGCAGCTTGTGAGGGCAGTTAAGGATCGTCCCCATTAGCAGAAACATGATCCTGGTGTCCAGGCCTGGTCAGAATCAGAATCTCCCGTCCTGTCACTTAATAGCCTTCCTCCTGTTACGTGTGAGAAGAGCACTACGGAAACGGTTTTAATTATGGAAAGATTTTTAATGACACTGCTTTCCTATGTCTATCTCTTTAAAGTCATGAAGTTTGGATTCCGGAAATATCCCTCTGGCTGGAAAAATAAATAAAATAAATAGAAAAAAATAAACATCGAGACAAACATGAATTGTAAAATAAAACAAAATAAAATACTTAGAAGGGAACTCTTGGTTTCTCTATGCTTGAGGCAAAAACAAATATGCAAGTAGAGAAACAGGAATTGTCCTATTCTACCTTTAAGTTAGAAGCAATCTTGCAATTTTGGATAACTCCTTTTGTGTGTCATTTTTTTTTTTAAATAGACTCAATCACCATGTAACTTGATACTGAAATTATCAATTTAGAGATTTAGTCATTTTTAGGAAGGTGAAGTTTTCAAGTGGATGCAATTTGAAAGATTATCCAAAGAATTTATATGCATATATGCATAGCCCATGGACACAGACAATAGTGGTTGAAGGTGGGGGGAGGGATGGAGATGGGGTGGATGGAGATTGGGAGGAAGGGAGACATCTGTAATTCTTTAACAATAAAGATAATGTTTAAAAATTAAATACTGTATTTTTTAAAGAATTGATAAAGGACTCATGAAAAATGGTAAATCTCATTTGTGCTCAAATTTAATTTTCCTCCTACGGATATATTTTAGAAATGACTTGTCTCCTTTGACTTCAGAATAGCTTTCCTCTTAAGCATACAGAAATGGCTTTGCAGTCTTCTATTGTTTGTTAATCTTCTAAGACGTCTGAATTCTATGAAGCAATTATAATCTCGCTTGTCTTTTTTTCTTGTCCACTTTTCTCTGTTGGACTTGGAGACTTATGTCCATTTCATCAAAAGAGGACCATCTTGGCCCTGGCCTGTTGGTTCAGTTGGTTGGAGCAGTGGTCGGCAAACTCATTCGTCAACAGAGCCAAATATCAACAGTACAACGATTGAAATTTCTTTTGAGAGCCAAATTTTTTAAACTTAAACTTCTTCTAATGCCACTTTTTCAAAATAGACTCGTGGTATTTTGTGGAAGAGCCACACTCAGGGGGCCAAAGAGCCGCATGTGGCTCACGAGCCGCCTTTTGCCGACCACTGGGTTGGAGCATTGACCTGTACACCAAAAAAGGTTGCAGGTTCAAAATGTGGTCAGGGCAAATTCCCAGCCTGCAAGTTCGATCCCTGGTTGGGGCATTCAGGAAAGTACTTGATCCATGTTTTCCTCTCACATTGATGTTTCTTCCTTTTTCTCTCTCCTCCTTCATCTCTCTAAAAATAAATAAAAACGTATCTTTGGGTGAGGATTTTTTTTTTTATTTAAAAAAAGGACCATTCGGCTTAAGAATAACATTCTTTTCTTTTTCCTACCTCTGCTTCAACCCCAGTTTCATTATCAGTTACTTTTGGCCCACAAGCTCAAGTTCATCTAGAAGAAAAGTTATTTATTTCTCAGGGGATATGATTTTTTTCTCCCCTCAAGTGACTTGCTGAAATAGATTTCTGGGGACTAATTTATATTAATTCCAAAGTATGACTCTGAGGGCATAAGCATTAATTGAAAGACTATTTTTATCACCTTCTGCTCATCTTTAAAAATAAATGACATTTTCCTAGATTCAATTCAAGGTTCACTTTGGACTAGGGAATTAAATATCAGAAATTATACTTCTATGTGTTTAATAGTCCTCCAACAAATGCAATTAGTCTTAAGAGAATCAGGTTATGATGTGCTGTTTTGAATTCCACAAAATAAGACATAATTTCAGATGAATCAGAAAATCCCAGGAAACACTATATTCTTGAGCAATAAGTAGTTCACAAATACACACACGCATAATAAGAAGACATTTTTGAAGCCCATATAGGCAAATGTGCAAAAATTTGGATTTAAGGTTTACAGCACCAACACATCTAAGAACTGTGATTGATAAATTAACCTTTAGCTTCAACAAAAGCAACTAATAATCACCATTATGCATTTAACATGTGTTGATTGATTACCAAGTGTTAAGCATGTTGCCCATTTTATTTAATGATCCCAACAAACCTATGCAGATATTCTTATTCTCCATTTATGTAAACTGCCCCAAAGCACACGTCTTTAAATCAAAAACCTTTTTAAATAAAATTCTTTATTGTTGAAAGTATTACATACGTCGTCCCCTTTCCCCCCCTTTGACCTTTCCCAGCCCGCCCCTGCATCCCAGCCCAGGACTTCACCCCCCTGTTGTCTGTATTGGTTAGGCCTATATGCATACAAGTTCTTTGGTTGACCTCTTATTCCCTTCTGCACCACTCCCCTCCCCCCCCCCACCTCCCCGTCTTCCCTCTGAGGTTCAACGATATGTTTGATGATTCTACGTCTCTAGATCTATTTTTGTTCATCAGTTTATGTTGTTCATTATATTCTACAAATGAGTGATACTTATCTTTCTCTGACTGGCTTATTTCTCTTAGCATAATGCTCTCCACTTCCATCCATGCTGTTGCAAATGGTAAGAATTCCTTCTTTTTTATAGCAGTGTAGTATTCCATTGTGTAGATGTACCACTGTTTTTTAATCCACTCATCTGCTGATGGGCACTTAAGCTGTTTCCAAATCTTAGCTATTGTAAATTGTGCTGCTATGAACATAGGGGTGTATATATTCTTTATGATTAGTATTTCTGATTTCTTGGGATATATTCCTAGACATGGGTTTACTGGGTCAAATGGGAGTTCCATTTTTAATTTACTGTTTTCCACAGTGGCTGCACCAGTCTGCATTCCCACCAGCAGTGAAGGAGGGTTCCTTTTTCTTCACATCCTTGCCAGCACGTGTTGTTTGTTAATTTGCTGAAGATAGTCATTCTGACTGTTGTGAGGTGGTACCTCATTGTTGTTTTGATTTGGATCTCTCAGATGATTAGCGACTTTGAGCATTTTTTTCAGATGCCTCTTGGCCTTCTGTATGTACATTTTGGAGAGGTATCTATGTAGGTCCTTTGCCCATTGTTTGATTGGATTATTTATCTTCCTTTTGTTAAGTTGTATGATTTCCCTATAAATGTTGGAGATTAAACCCTTATCAGATGTAACATTGGCAAATACGTTCTTCCATGCAGTGGGCTCTCTTGTTATTTTGTTGATGGTTTCTTTTGCTGTGCTTAAGTTTTTTATTTTGATGTAGTCCCATTTGTTTATTTTCTTCTTAGTTTCCATTGTCCTAGAGATGTATCAGTAAACATATTATTATTAGATATGTCTGATATTTTTCTGTCTATGGATTCTTCTAAGATTTTTATGGTTTCCCGTCTTATGTTTAAGTCTTTTATCCGTTTTGAGTTTATTTTTGTGTATGGTGTAAGTTGCTGGTCTAGTTTCATTTTCTTGCATGTATCTGTCTAATTTTCCCAACACCATTTATTGAAGAGCCTTGTATGCTCTTGCCTCCTCTGTCAAATATTAATTCAGCATAATGGCTTGGGTTGATTTCTGAGTTCTCTGTTCTGTTCCTTTGGTCTATGTGTCTGTTTTCCTGCCAGTTACCAGGCTGTTTTGAGAACAGTGGCTTTGTAATATAACTTGATATCTGGTATTGTGATTCCCCCAACTTGGTTCTTCTTTATCAGGATTGCTGTGGCTATTCGGGGTCTTTTTTTATTCCATATAAATTTTTGGAGACTTTGTTATAGGTCTGTGAAATATGGCATTGGTATTTTAATGGGGATTGCATTGAATCTATAGATTGCTTTGCATACTATGACATTTTAATGATGTTGATTCTACCAATCCATGAACACGGTATGTTCTTCCACTTAAATGGGATTTTTTTTTTTTTTTTTAGTTTCTCTTTCTGTGAGTTCATTATTGATGTATAAAAAAGCCATAGATCTCTGGGTGTTAATTTTGTATCCTGTTATGTTGCCAAATTCATTTATTAAATCTAGTAGTTTTGGTTTTTTTTTTGTTTTGTTTTGTTTTTGTTTTTGTTTTTTTTTTGAGCTTTTATATTTGAGTTTATTCTTCATTTACCTTTTAAAACACTACTATACTTGAATATTAAAACAAAAACAATAGCAAGTAGTGAGCATATTATGGTTACAGTCCTTCACTCATTCACTACTGTATATAAAATGCCAGCAGTGAGTGTTATTCACTGGCCCCATTAAGAGGTCTGACACTGAACACCACCCCTAGGATGATGTTCATCATCCTCATATGCTTCTCCATTGTAATGACGCCGTCTTTCTTGATTTGGATCAAAGTCTACCAGTTCTACCTGGTCCATTTCATCAGTCTCTTCTACTTCCTTCCTTTCAGGTAGGAGTTTTTCCAGCAAAGAGAGTTTATCAGGAGAGAGAAAGCCATTCTCAGGAAAGTTTACCTTAAATTCGATGATTAGGCGACCCTTTTCATAAGGTCTACGATAAATTGGCATGCCTTCATTTAATACACACTTGATATCTCCATGCTTGACAATCTGACCTGGATGAGAGGTGATGACTATGGTTCGGTTGTCAAGAGTAGCTATTGGCTTTTGGAAGCCACACAATGCTTCAACCAGCTGTATGTCCATACACATGAAAAGGTCTTCTCCTCGTCGAGTGAAAACAGCATGGTCCTTCTGATCTAAAACAATGATAATATCTCCTGGCTCCAGTCCTGGTTCCTGGTCTCCTTCACCATGGAATGTTATCTTCTGGCCATCTTTCATGCCTTTATCAATATGAACTTCTAGAATCTTCTTCTCTCGAACTATCTTCCTTCCATTGCAGCTTTTACATCTATCTTTAGGACTGATCCTTTCCCCATGGCCCTGGCACTCCATGCACACAGACTGAATTTGCTGGACCATTCCAGGGCCTATCTGATGAATTCTTATTTGCATTCCAGTACTCGGCAATTGGGACAGCACTCGACTGCTCCTTTCTTACCACCTCGGCCTTCACATTTGTCACAAATCACATTCTTTTGTAGAGCTAGTTTTCTTGTTGCACCATTATATAAGTCTTCTAAGGTTACGGAGAGCTGATGCACAACGTTTTTACCTCTCCTTTCTCTCTGCATCCTTCCTTCTCCTCCAAAAAACATATCAAAGATGTCCATGGGGGATCCAAAACCACCACCTGCTCCACCTTCCTTAATTGCTTGTTCTCCTCCTTTGTCATATAATTCCCTTTTCTTTGCATCAGAGAGCACTTCGTAAGCTTGAGAAATCTGTTTAAACTTCTCTCCTTCATTTGGATTCTCATCCGGGTGGTACTTCAAGGCCAGCTTCTTATAAGCCTTTTTCAGTTCTTCCTGGGTGGCATTGGGTTTGACCCCCAAAACATCATAGTAAGTAGTTTCTTTCACCATTTTTGACAGCCGGTGAGCGGGCCGAGGCAGGCGTGGAGGAGCTGGAAAGAGCGCGTTGCTGCGCGCAGCTCAGGCAGCCGCCGCTCCTCCACCTCTCCCCGAGCGTTCTGGAAAGTTCCCTAGTTTTGTTTTATTATGGAGTCTTTAGGGTTTCCTGTGCACAATATCATGTCATCTGCGAATTAATTTAAAAACTTCTGTATTTGGTTCCTCATTATACCTGGATATCTAAAAGAAAAAAATTTTTTAAAATAGTAAAACAACCCTGATCGGGTTTCTTAGTGGTTAGAGCACCAAAGGGTGGCAGGTTTGATTCCAGTCAAGGTCAAGGGCAGGCTCAATCCAGGCTTGATAGGGGTACGTTCAGGAGGCAATCAATCAATGTGCCTCTCTCCATTGATGTTTCTCTCCTCCTCTACACACCCGCCCCCAACCCTCCACTCTATCTAAAAACAATGGAAAAATATCCTTGGTTAAGGATTAAAAAAAGAAAAGGAAAACTGTTTCCTGCAACTCTCCCATGTCATCTCTATCAAGCTGAATGTGTTGGTTTGTAGGAAAGGATTCTGATGATGGCATCTATACCAAATCAAGGTTTGTCAAATTCAAATGTGATTAGGTAAAGAGTTCACTATCTCACCAGGATTCTGATTTTGGATAGCTCTATGATTATGAGATACATTATCTGAAGAAGTAAAATTCTACTACCTGCTCATCTTCTTTGGACTTCTTGTTCAATAAATCAGGTAATTCAACAAATACTTATTCATGAATGACTGAAAAATAAACTCATGAAATGAACCAATAACCACTGAAAAAAAAGAAATCCAAAATGTATATACCTAAACCAAGATAATTGGAGAGGAAATTTCTGGATAAAATATAATCTCTTTTACTTCAAAAATAAAACTACATTCTATCATTTCACAGATTGAGAGCCCTTTTGGTTGCCCTCCTTATTCACTCACACAAATACACCTACATGCACGCACACACAAACACATGCACACCCACACATATGCCCACACACACAACATGTCAACAGATGCTCAATCTTAGAGGAAGTTCTGTTCTATGTAGTAAATTGTGACATGTTTCTACTTGTGCAATTTAGCAAATCAACCTATAAATTCTGTTGATTTTTTTTAACCTTTTGACTGTTTTTGTCTATCTTTTTCTTTAGAAACAAAGCACATTCTCAGAACTGCAAATTAGTGGAAGTATATTCTAATGCCATTACATGGCCACGTGTAAGTTTTCAAAGGAAAGGATACTGTTGGCAGAAAAAAAAACACTTCCTGTCTAAATTCTGTGGGAAACAGGAATGAGGAGAAAATAAATACCTAATTATGTCAAGTTTGCGGCTTAATTTAAAAGCCTTTCTGCCGTACAGGGTCCTTTTCATTACTGCTGTGAGCTGCTCTCTCCTGTGATCTTTCATGTGTACTGCCATCTGTTTTTAAAATGTCTCGTGCTCCTGAAATAACACTGCATGTGATCCACTGTCTTTCATTCAGTCCACTGGGACGATGTGGAAGCCCCCACACAGTGTGACGACAAAGCTCACTAGTTTCCATGAAAAAAGGAACACAAAGTCAACTGCAGAAACCCAGTATGTTCTCAAACTTCATCTGGACCACAGCCTCTGGCTTGATAAACAGCTCTGCCTCTGATTAGCTGTATGACATCAGGTAAGTTAGCGTATCTTGCTGATTTTCGGTTTTCTCAACTTGTGTCAAGGACAGATACACTAGATCAAAACTAAAGGACTTCCTAGAGATAAGGCGTCTATGAGTCGTGGAGTGTCATCCACACATCCTTAGGAGTTGCTGCTCTGTCTGCAAACACACACAGATATAAGACTTCTACACCAATAAATCAAGGCTCTGACAGATTCACAAAGTGACATCTTGCTCAACATTTAATTCCAGGCTTGATTTTATAGCATCCTGACGTGTTTTTGTTATTGGTGGTGGTGGTGGTTACTGGAAGAATACTGTAGTGGAAATATGTGAACAAAAGTAAGTCTAACTCATTGTACAAAGAAATACCCATATGCGTATGTTATTATATTGTTGCATATGTTTATAGTATTTGATATAATGGAGTATAAGAATTCATTAACTCAACAATAATCAAACTTCAACTACATTAAGGATCCAAAAAGTGAAGGACATTGAGCTCATCCACGTTTTGTCTTATTAGAGCTTACAGCTTTGCCTTGCATATAATAGATATTTAATAAATACTTGCTGATCTTTAAAATTTTATGATTCCATGATTATAATTATTTGAGTGGAAGAGGTCAGTTAGCACATGTCAAAACAGTGCAGTCTGCTCAATGCCTGATACATGGCAAACTTAACTTTTAAATAAGTAATATTAAAGAAATTTGAACAAAAAATATTTGTTTATAAGGCCAACATTTTATTTCTTTCTAGGATTATATTGTGAACATGATCATTCTAAGGAAATGATTTAAAAATATACAAAAGATATATGTAGAAGAATGATCAGTCCAGAGATTTATAATAGCAAAATATTTTATATAATTTGTTAAAACCTGTGTTGATCAAGGTAACTTTGGGCATCTATATTATGCATTTAAAAGGGTAATAATATATACAATAGCTAATTCTAAACTAAACTAAAATGTAAAATAGAAATTGTGTAGCTATTGCCTGACACTGATTTAAATTTATTTCTAGAAATATGATATGATTTGCTAATATAATGAATTAAAATTGTATATACAGTAAAATATTTGCTTATTTTAAAATATTGTTACTTATATTGCAAGTAACAAAATTTAATGTTACATATAAATAATGCATAATAAAATTAATAACACACTTTATATGTGACAAATAAAAATTCTTTAATATCAACATTAGCTAACTTAAATTCTAGAACTATGGATAGATTTTATTTTTCATACCCATTACAAATTTTCTCTGTGTAAATATTAAAAAGATTACTTTTTCCCTGATTCCTTCTTTTACATACTTCTGTTTCAATTTTATACTGCTACTCAGCATTTGTGAGGCTTGAACAACTCAAGTTTTCTTCCGTGCCTTCACTGTGAAATGAAGGGAGAGGCTCAACTGAAAATTACCTGGACCGATGGCCTAATCAAAAAGGTGAACTAGCCAAATGGAGCAGGTCACTCAACCATTATTTAACCTGCGTGGAAGCATAGATTGAAACATCATATTAATTCCAGACAAATGAGTGAACTGCACAGGTATACATACTATCCACTCATTATCAGGCTCTTGAATGCAGAAGGTGCAAACTCAAGTGCCTACAAAGAAGTCAAAGTATTGTAAGAAATGCAGAAGATTGAAGCTAGCCATAAAGCAAAGAGAGGCCACAGGACTGATGAGGAATAGGGCAGGTCGGAAAGTGCATCTTCCACGTGTCCAAAGGGCACACCCCCACAGAGCCCCTGCTGCCGGCTGCCGAGTGAGCATGTGGTTTCTGCATTGCCAGATCATTGACAAGAAATCCAGCATTTTTGGTAGTTTCTCAGGGCTAACCACAAACTCTATTGCTAACCTTTGTCTTTGCTGTTATTTGTAACACCTTGATGGCCATAATTTTGCATACAAAATTTTGTGTGCAGTAATGTAGGACTGGTAACACAAAAAGCATAGGAAGAAATGAAAAAGAGGACATTTACCGGCTCTAGAAACAGCAATCCTAAAGACTAGTCTGTTTTGACCAAAACAGGACCTTCAATTGGACATGGCCACGCTCCAGCCACAGCACAAGGAAGGAGCCTTGGAATAATACCCTACATCATTCTCCTCCCCCCGCTCCCCATCCTTCCTTCTCTGTACCTCCAGCCTGAGCTCCCCTTGAGCTAAGCCCAAAGAGAAGCCAGAGAGCGGGGTGAATAAGGTCAGGGAGAGAGGAGCCGGAGAGGCAAGAGAGAATACCTGGCACAAATCCGAAATAACTGCTCATAAAGTATTAAAGCCAGAGTTTATGTCAACAGCGCTTTGTACCTTTCAAGTAGCCTGCTCTTTTTCTTTCCATCCAGGATATTTATAACCAAATACAATCATTTCGCCGAAGTGTAACCAAAGATAAATTAATGTATGACTTTATAGCTCCACAATCGAACAGGCTGTTAAACAGCATGATCGAATTAAAGGTCCTGAAAATGGCATAACTAATGGAACTGTCTTGGAAAAAAAAAAAAAGTGCTAATGCGGAGGTTCATGAAATGTGTATGAACCGTATAACATATTCATGCCCTATTACTGAGAGTTTCAAAGGGTCTCACTGCTCAAGATAATAGGCCTTGATTCAATTCAGTCTGATGTGGCATGAATTTCATGTGCTAATTAGTAAAGCATTTCTTAATGATTAAGGGGGAAAAATCAGATAACATTTGATTGGAAACCCAACTGTCAGAGATGAAACATAGCTACAACTGGGGTTAGAATGAGTGCCATTTATTTTGAATTCAGGTGTCTTAATTATGATAATTAATGATTGTATTCTCTCGGTAAATGAATCCAACCAACATGATAAGAATATGGTAATTAATGTGTGTTTTTTTTAGAGTGGGAAATTCAAACAAATGACATCAATAATAATGTCCTTTTTTGCATTTTAAGTTTAGTTTTCCATCAAAGTGTGTTTTTCTCCTTTAGTCATTTATGAGTTTTATATATTGTTACTACTTCAATAACAGGTATATTTCTAGGAGTTTATATCTGTTGACATTGGATTTGTGACAAGAATGTAAGATATTTCCTAGCCATTGAAGTTATAGGTAGTGAATCCTGCTCTTTATCAGTGCTACAAACGTTTGTTAAAAATAGTGTGGAATTTGTCAGACTCCAGTGCCTGGAGTTAATAAAGATAGGTAACTGACCCAGTAGATACAGGTTAATATGAATAGCATTACATGAGGATGATTACATAAAATTTGATAGGTCATTTAAACTCTGATTATTCCAAATGTAACCTAATCACAGGAAATGGGTTGTAGAGGCTCACATATGATTCTTGCAGGGGTTTCACACTGACATGGGTTGATGCAGATTTCGTCACCTCTTGCCTGGCCTTCTACAGGAACTGCTCTGCCTCCATGCTTGCCCAGCTCTATTCCTACTTCTGTTACCCAATACTTTTTCCTCACTTTAATTGATAGTAAAGACCTCCACGAAAAGATGCCAACCTTCCTTCCATTCTCAACTTCCACTTTTATTCCATGTGCGCCTTACCCTTCCATTTGCTTGGTTGTTTACAGGTCTTTCATTCTTCTGCCACCTTGGGAAGGCCCCTCCCTCTCCACCCAACCTGGCTCCATCCTTTGGGAAGGTGTTTGCAGAGCTTCAGGAAAGGTTCTTCAGAAAGACCTCTCTGGAATCGAGCTATCTCTGAAATGACTATCACAGTCAACGTATCAACACTTTTCTTCCCCACAAGATTGTGAGATGCTTGAGTACAGCTCTCCTTCCTGCCCCTCCCCACACGCCCCCTCCACCCGACACACACACACACAATGCCTAGAACACATTTTGGCATAAGATAGATGTTTAAATAACATCCTCAATAATAAGACAGATCGTCCTATCTGGTTTGGCTCAGTGGATAGAACATCAGCCTGCAGTCTGAAGGATCCCAGATTCGATTCTGGTCAAGGGCACATGCCTGGGTTGCAGGCTCGATCTCCAGTAGGGGGTGTGCAGGAGAGAGCCAATCAATGGTTCTCTCTCGTCATTGGTGTTTCTATCTCTTCCTCTTCCTTCCTCTCTGAAATCAATAAAAATATTTTTTAAATAATAATAAGATAGATTGATACATTGTCCATACATTGATAAAACAAGAGAGGCACCTTTAAGGAGTTGTCTTATTCACTATTTAAGAATACTTAGGTTTATTCTCTATATTTAGAAGAGTGTGAGACTCATTCTGTATTGCTTTAATGTGTCAGACAACTGTTGACCACTAATCTACCAAGAAAAGGGAATTAAATGCTATTGTGGGGAGGGGCCAGGTAAAGAGGTGATATATTGCTCCTAAGCCCCAAAACAAATTAATTAGTAGAGGCAAAGGAAAAGTCTAGCTCATAAAACTGTCTGTATGGAAAAAAAAAGGAAAATCACATTTTTGTTTGCTATTTGGCAAAGAGGGGGATTTTTCAATGTCCATTCTGGTTGGTGGTGCAAAAAGAGTTATAAAGAAATAGAAGCTGATCAAAGTAATGAAAAGACCACACCTCAAAGCAGAAGAGAGAGGATGCTGTGACCCTATTTCCTGATGCAGAGCTAACGGTTAAGTAACTGTGTAAACAAGTAGACATGTCCCTCAGTTCAAAGTGAAAATTCATTCATCAAGAAGCTTTTTGTTGATTATTTAAAACCCTAAGTTGAAGAAAATGTTTCTTTTAGTTTCAGGCAAATGACTAATCAGAGTGGGTCCCAACAGACAGAAAGAACCAAAGTTTCAGTATGTTCTGTGTGTAAAAAAAGTGGACATGCACAGATATTCGAGTGGCCATAAGGGTAGACTGGGAGAAACTGTAATTATTCTTTCTATTCCATAGTAAATGTTTTCTATTACTAGCATGCTTTTTATATGGAAACCACACTAGTCTATTATTTTAGTCAGGCTGGACTAAGCCATTAGTAAGTCCACAATTCCTAAGTATTGATGTACAGTAACTATATTTGCTTTTAGCATGTTTTGCATGCCCTCACCATGGTCTTGTACAGGAGAATAATATTTCTAGCTTTATTTCTGAATCTCATGTACTGTACACAGAGAGTAACTAAGTTATAGGATACCAAAGTCTACACTGAGCTAATACTGATTATTATCCTTGTATGTCATGATGATTCTCACTGGGGGGGGGGGTGGGGGGGCCATTTGGGAGAAGTGGGATGGTAGCTGAGATTTTTCTTTTAATTGTTCCAGCAAAGCACCTTTTTATTTAAATAGATTTCTTTCTTGCCATTCCGTCCTAACATAATTTAATTGCAGAAGCAATACTTTCTGGATTTTTGCCACAGCTTAGGTTGTGTAGTTTTATTTTACACTTGTGCTATCCATTAAATTAATTAAGGTTATTGACATTTTCTTTATTTGTAAGACTTTTCATAAAACTAAATCTATAAAACAAAATCATGCCATCAAATGCATGTAGGAATGTCCGGCTAGTGTCATTATTACCTCATTTTAATACAAGGGAAGACATTAGCTCATAGAGTCCAGAACCTTTTAGCAAAGCTGTTGCCAATTCAGAAATGAACATATAAGCTTATTTTTTTTAGATCAACTTTTTAATATATTTTATTGATTTTTTACAGAGAGGAAGAGAGAGGGATAGAGAGTTAGAAACATCGATGAGAGAGAAACATCAACCAGCTGCCTCCTGCACACCCACTACTGGGGATGTGCCCGCAACCAAGGTACATGCCCTTGACCGGAATCGAACCCGGGACCTTTGAGTCCGCAGGCCGATGTTCTATCCACTGAGCCAAACCGGTTTCGGCAGTATATAAGCTTATTTTTATTATGCAACTATTGAGAAAGCAAGTGAGGCTTCAAATCCACCAGGGTTGCATAGGAAAGTCAGGATACACCATTCTAGGGGGATTTATGACCAAGACCGCCAGTATTCTCACCTCCTATAGATTAATCCCTGCAAACTGATCACTGAGTATCTTTCTTTCCTAACAACAGAAAAAATTCATAAGCCACAGAATTTTAAAAACTAAGGTGTGTCACTCTGGTTTTCTTTTCAAAAAAATATAAATAAAGAGAAATGTGAGGAAAGACAAAACCAAGTTCCAAAAGAAAAGACCCACAACATTGTTGTTTTCTTTGTTTCTTATGGAGCAGCTTCTATCGATTGGAGTTGCTTTGCAAAGAGAGAAAGTAGGAGCTAGGGGCCAATAAATTGTGTGTTTTCCCAACTCAGTTCCTCTGCCTCTGCAAGAGGCATTTCCCCTGATAGCTTAAGCCTTCTAGAGGCCATAATTCTTGCTTTTCCACCCACATACACTTTTACATAAAACAAGAAAGACTGCCACTGTATGCACTCCAGAGCAGTCCAAATGCAGTCCTGAGGAAGTTATTCTGCAGTTTCCTAACTCCACTTCCCCTCTCCTCTGCTGAACCGTACAGAACGCATGCTCTGAAGTGTCCATCTATCACCGCACCTGTCTGAGGCACTGCTCTGTGGCAGAGGTTGGCCTTGCTTTTCATATGTCATTTCCTGAGCATTAGTGACACCATCTTCCTCATCCTCGTTAGCTTTCACGATGCAGTTGAAATCTTGGGCCATTTCCTGCCTGAAAAATGTCCTCAAGAAACGCTTTGGAGGTCATTGTTTTCATATTCATTTCCTGGATATTTCTTCCATGGTGTGCATGAGATGCTTCCAGCAGCGCTACTGCACAAGGTTGAAATGTACTGGTTGATGGAGTCAACTATAATACAGCCCATTTGTGAAAGGGTAGCTTTTTACTTCAGTGGGCAGAAATACAATTTAAACATCTTAGAAGTATAGTTTTCAGTAAAATCAGCACCAAATGGGGTGTGTGGAAACACAACTAAACCACTTGAATCTTTTTGCTGAAGAGTAAGTTGAATGCCACGCTCTAGGGAGATTACATCTCACTATTCTCTCAATGGGAGTTAGAATGTACAGCCACTGCTGTTATTGTGGCAAATAATAAACATTAGTCTTCAAGGATGTAAAGAAAAAAAAAATAGGCACAAACCAAAGCAGTGTTAACTGTGAGTAGAGTTCATTTCGTCTCTTTATGTCACCTCCCGGTGGCTCTTGAATAACGATGTTGACAATGATGATGGTAGTCACTATCATGGGCGTTATACCAAAAGCTGTGTGTATACTACACTGAGTGGCCAGGTTATTATGATCTCTGAACGCATAATAATCTGGCCACTCAGTGGATATCCTATATAATAAAAGGCTAATATGCAAATTGTCCCCTCGACCAGGAGTTCGACCAGCAGGCAGGCCGGCCAACCGCCCATGTCCCAACCCCTGGGCAGGCTGGTCGGACCCCACCCATGCACGAATTCATGCACCGGGGCCTCTAATATATACACACACACTGAGTGGCCAGATTATTATGCGTTCAGAGATCATAATAATCTGGCCACTCAGTGTATATTGTTCAGTGGCCACTTCACAAAATCAGAGAGCTATTGCTATAATGCTGAGGCACACGAGAAGATGAGTAATGAGTATTGTCCAGAGATTGAGGGCTTCATGTGGGATTCAGTAACTGAGCATGACTTTGTTCATGCAGGTAGTTTACATTTTTAAATTATCCCAAGGAATGGGATTCAGGGAATTGAAAGAGGGAAATAGGAAGGAGGGACAACAAATTCAAAGGGGTGCTACGGATCTGGTCACCAGTGTGGGACACTGGAATGCATGAAACAAGAAGAAACTTCTTGCCCAGCTGGTGTGCTTCAGTGGTTGAGTGTCAACCTATGAATCAGGAATTCAGGGCTCAATTCCCAGTCAGGGCACATGCCCGGTTGTGGGCTTGATCCCCAGTAGGGGCATGCAAGAGGCAGCTGACTAATGATTCTCATTATTGATGTTTCTCTCTCTCCCTCTCTCTGAAATCAATAAAAATATTTTTTTTAAAAAAAGGAGAAACTTTTAGGGGGAGGCTCTTAGAAGTCACATAGAATGTACCTCAGAATCCCCCCAGTAAAAGGAAGAGAGTGGTATGAAAATACCAGAACCTACTCAGGAGCTGTCCCATGCAGTGTTAACTCCTTCAGATTTCCATATGCAGCACAATCACTATGTGTAGCCGTTTGCTACAGCAACATCTCGAGTAAAAAGGCTGGGCCAAGAGGATGCAAAGTGGAGCATAATATTCTTTCCAAGGACCCTTCTCGTTTATCGCTATTACCAGCTGTGTGAATTTTGGCCTCTTTAATTATATCTGTTTATGAGATTTAAAAGCTAATATCAAGAGGTATGTGTGGGTTGCTGTAAAAAATAAACTTCTATTAATTTTTATTAACAAACCGAACCAGGCTTTACAAGAATTTTCTTACATTGTTAATTAGCATATTCTTCATGATAACAGATGATAATTATTAAAGATCTTCTTGTGGTTAAACCATGGCCACTTCTGCATCTCAACAGAGCATAAATCAGCCCCAATGAGACAGGTTTAACAGAGCTCCATGGTCCCAGGACAACTTAAATATAGTAGTGAGGGAGAAAAGAGAGCCTTCCCACTGACCAATTAAGCAGATAAACCCTTCAGTCAACATCACTCAGATGCCCCAAACAGATGCTCTTAAAGCAAAACATCAGTATTGCCCAACAATGAAAAAAAATTCAGAAAGGCCATCTGTGATTCAGATATAAATGTGAGATTTCAATACCTACACACACAAAAAAATAATATAACATGAGCCAAGAGTCACTTTCCTGGTAGCTTATTCTAAGGAAATAATACAAAATAAAGCTCTAGATACAACAATATTAGGTTGACGATAACTTAAAAGATCAAGGATAGGGGAATGTTAATTAAATTATTCTAAATGATAAAATGTTAAGGAAACATTAAAATTATGATTTCTAAAATATTTTATCAACATTTGCTGTTTGCTTATGTGAAAAGAAACTACAAAATGACATGTGATAAAAATATGCATAAATGTTTCCTGTATAAGAATATGAATAATTGAAATCAACAGAGAAGGGAATTCAGAGTATATATTTTTGTTTGGGGTTTAATATTTAACTATTATTCTTGGGAGCATTATAGCATAGTTGTTAAGAGCATGAGATATAAAACCAACTACTTGAATTATAATTCTGATTTTTTTTTCTATTCATTAAATGTAGGAACTTGGGTAAATTACTTCATTTCTCTGAGCTTCTAATAGTTGTTTGGAAAACAAAAATAATTCGACTACTTTATACAAAGGATAGTGAGATCATTGAATGAGTTACTGCATGACAAGTGCCTGGCACAGTGCCGAGCCCACAGTAAGTGCTCAGTGAACATCTACTTTTGCTATGTTGGAAGATGAATTCATTGTAATTGCTTTCAGGAACACCTCCTGTCAAGCACAAAAAATTAGAGTGGTAATTTCCAAAAACTATTACATCATAGCTTCCCTTTTTAAAAATATCACCTTGAAATAAAAATGTACGTATGCTGGTAAAAACTAATTAAAACTTTTTGTTAATGACTGGAAGTAATAAAAATATTGAGATTTTTAGCTTTGAAGGATACACAATGTTGGTATTTGAAAGGACTTAACCTTCCCGAATCTGACTGCAAATTTGCAAATTTAAGCTGCAACTATTCTTGGCTATAGATTTCAACCTGATAAATCAAAAATGGTGTATTGCTGTTAGCTGTGCTACTTCAGTTCACACATACTATGAACCCTTCCTAGGCACATGTGGCAAGACAAGATAGGACAAGAGCTTTGTTTGTAGGGATATCAGCTACTTTAAATTGCTGTTTATTGTATTTTCTTCTTCTACTCAGTCACATGACAGACATGGAGAACACAGTCAATATGGATGAAAGAAGGATCTCACAGACTCCAAACTCAGTAAGGTGAACATCTTGCTTCTGCTGAGCTACTTGCATGTCTCTCATCAGACTCAGTTTCCCTACCACTCTGTCCTTAAGCTGATTGTAAATAGGATGATAGCAGTTGGTAGGCTGAAACCACTGGATCTGAATGGCGCTGACATGATTCCCTGGAGTACAGGTTGTGCTAAGCTCTCTTGGAATGGTAGGTACCATGATGATACTGATGAACCCTGATGGGATTTCATTATGAGTACACATTCTAAGCAAAAGGACTTACCCTATGGAATGGAAACTTCCTTCTCCTCACTCCTTACATAAAGGATAATGCATTATCTCTTTCATTTTGTTGGGTGGCTCAATTTTGTTCTACCTTCACTCCAAATTCACTCAACCTTGGTTGACTGAATAAAAAGAGTTCTGAGACTTACTCAAATATACCATGTGAGGAACAAAAGCATTAAAAATAAAGGCTGGAAGGCAGGGGAGGGTGGGTAGGTTGTGAGAGATCAACCAAAGAACTTGTATGCATATATGCTTAACCCATTTACACAGACAAATAGGGTGGTGAAGGTCTGGGTGGGGCATAGGGGACAGGCTAGAAGAGGTCAAAGCAGGGGAAAAAGAGGATATATGTAATACTTTCAACAATAAAGATTTTTTTAAAAAAATAATAATAAAGGCTGGAATACCTGATTTGATTTATCAAAGTTAATCGCTTACTAGCTCTGAGAGTTTGTCAAGTTAATCAAACCTCCCTAAGGGTGGAAGGAAATCCATCTATTAAAAAATGTAATTATTTATTAGAAAAAGAAGATAAATTGATTACTTCTGGAAAATATTTTGGCAAATCAATGCTTCATCAAATTATAAGCCTACAAACAATTGTTTAATCAAGAGTGCCTAACAAAATAGCTTCTAATATCTCAATTTTAAAAACACTTCATTTCTAAATAAAATAAGTCAGCCACAAAAAGAGAAATACTGCATGTTTCTATTTATATGAGGTATTTAAACTCAAATTCATAGACTCAAAGGACAGAATGAAGGATGCTAGGGGCTGGGGAAGGATGGGAAATGGGAAGTTTCTATACGAAAGACATAAAGTTTCGGTCAAACAAAATGAATAAACTCTAGAGATCTGCCGCACAACGTTGTACCTATCATTGGCAACAATGCATTGCACACTTACACATTTGTTATGAGGGTACATCTCATATTAAGTCTTCTTGCCACAATCAAATTTTTAAAATGCAAAGGTGTACTCACATGGCTGCCCAAATCAATAAAATTTGGTTACAAAGTCAAGTGTCTGTTAAAAAAAAAAAAATAGAACAGATCTCCAAAATGATACCAAATTGTAATTACATAATGGGCCTTGTGTCTGCCTAATATTTTACTTTAATTTATGACCAATATTTTCCAGCCTGCAGTACTGTGGTCCTGTGGAGGGAGGAAGGAGGGAAAGGAACTACTTCCTGAATCTACTGGCTTATGCAGGTATTTATTTCATAACATTTTGAATGCCAAGTACGTGTCTAGCACTGTGCCAGATCATTGATATGCAATTGGTAATATGGTTGACATAGCACCCCCGCGGAGCTTGCAACCAGTCTAAGGCAGCTGGGCTGGTGACATCACCCTGCTTCAAGTTATGGTAATATGTGCAGTATGTTCCCCACCATACAAGGCCTTGCTTTCCTCCTTTCAAATCTGCCTGCACTGCTTCTGAGGCAAGAACAGTGGATTCCCACATTATGAACCTCCTTTAACTGTATGACTACTGTCGGTCACAAACAGAAGTGACCAAATTCATATTTTGGGGGATTGTCCTCAAGGAGAAAACAATAGGGGTTCGGAAATAGGAAGGGCTATTCTGTGAAGAGAATGAGGCTTGCAGGAGAGCCTACCATTTCAGAAGGCTCACGTTAAATGGTATCAATGGCCCGTCACTTTTCTAAGGAGCCTCTGTCCCCAGCAATTTGGTTTCATATTTTACAGAGTTATTTCCTAATGATTTGTGCTCAATCGGCATTTCCATGGGTTCTAACATTAGGAAACCTCAGCAATCTTCTAGCCATTTATCTGATGGTCATTTCTAAAGCTCCACTCACCTGAAGCAAGACTGCTGCCACTGGTGGGCCATGACTCAAAGTCTTGAATGATAATACAGTTATAACAGATGACTCTCTCTTCCTTCCTGTATATGCATAGATACATACATACATACTTATGTACACACACATATATATGTCAGGGAGCATTCTGAGTCAATATTACAGCATCTTTCTTTTCTGTTTCCAACATGTTAACTATCTATCTATCTATCTATCTATCTATCTATCTATCTATCTATCTATAAAAGCCCAGCGACCATTAAGGCAGAATGACCAGAACGACCAGTCACTATGATGCACACTGACCACCAGTGGGCAGACGCTCAACACAGGAGCTGCCCCCTGGTGGTCAGTGTGCTCCCACAGTGGGAGTGCTGCTCAGCCAGAAGCTGGGCTCACGGCTGTCGAGCGCAGTGGTGGCAGCGAATGCCTCTCCTGCCTCCGCAGCAGTGCTAAGGAGCAGCAAGCCAAGCGGTAAGTAGTGAGCAGGCAGGCGGTAAGGAGCGAGCAGGTGGTCAGTTAAGAATGAGGGGTCCTGGATTATGAGAGGGTGAAGGCCGGGCTGTGGGATACCCTCCCCCCATGCACGAATTTCGTGCATAGGGCCTCTAGTAGTTACAGATTATGGATGCTAAGTGTGGGATGTTCTTGATTGAAGTGTACCCCTTCGGAAAGAAACCATGTGATTCAATTTTCTATCCAAAATACATAGAAGCAACACTTTTAATTAGGATGTAAAGGGAGAGCTACATGCAGAGTCAAATTATAAAGAGACCACCCAAGAAATGCCCCTGCCTGCTGTATAGCAAACTTAGATATGCAAATGTAGGGTTGGTTTAAGACAAATTTGACTACATTAAAATGAACCCTGCCTTCATGAAAATCTGAATATAAACAAATACTACCTTCATGTTTTATACTTTTAAAAAAACAGCATTGGACTACCCTGAAATAAGTATATTCTATTTTTAATTTAGTTATTTTTTCACTCTATGATCTTTAATATGCCTATTTTTTTGTTTGTTTTTGTTTATGGGGTAAAGCAGAGATCAAAACTTCCATCCACCTTTCATATGAATGAAAATTCTCCCAGCACCATTTTTTGATAGGCATTACTATACACTTACATGTGTATTTCTGCTTCTACATTCTGTCAGTTTATTTGATCCTTCTTATACAAATAAACTGTGTTTAATTACTTTATCTTTAAAATAAGACTTGAAATCTGTGAAGATGTATTTTTTCTCTTTATTCTTTACAATATTAATGTAGTCATTCCATTTTATTTGTGGTGTCATTGTCAAGTTTCATAGAAAAAAAATTAAAGAGCACCAGAATAAACATAATATTAGTAGTACATGATTGAACTAAGCTTTATTGTAGCTGACAAAAATAAATTATTTTACCACATGGTTGTTGTCTTCCTGTTTTTACCATCAGATTGTTAAGAGCTATATAACATTACTAGCCGCCCATTGCAGGAATACTCCTGCAAGAATAGGGCTTCCTGCAGCCTGAGCGAAGCTCCCACCCGTCTCTGCTGCCTCGCTCCCTCCCGTCTACTCTGCCTCGCTTCCTCCCACCCATATCCCCTGCCTCGCTCCCACCCGTCTACTCTGCCTCGCTCCCTCCCACCCATATCCCCTGCCTCACTCCCACCCGTCTACTCTGCCTCGCTCCCACCTGTCTCCGCTGCCTCGCTCCCTCCCTTCTCTGCTGCCTCGCTCACTCCCTTCTCCCCTGCCCCACCTGCTTCCCTCTTTTCTCCGCCTGCCCCGCTTGCTTACTTTGCAGCTTTGCTCCCTTCTGCAGTGCTTGGCTTCCTTCTCCACTGTCTTCAGTCTTCGCTCTGCGCCTGGATATGCAAGTTAACTACCATCTTGGCTGGGTTAATTTGCATATCACTCTTGATTGGCTGGTGGGTGTGGCTGGTGGGTGCAGCGGAGTGATGGTTAATTTGCATATTACTGCTTTATTAGATAGGATGCTCAGTGAATAAGTCAGACAGAGAAAGACAAATATCACATGATTTCACTTATATGTGGAATCTAAAGAACAAAATAGACAAACAAACAAAACAGAAATAGACTCACAGATACAGAGAATAAACTGATGGTTGCCAAAGGGAATGATTAAAGAGTACAAATTGGTAGTTACAAAATAGTCTTAGGTGTGGTAGTCGATGAAGTACAGCATTGGAAATATTCAATAATATTATAATAACTATGTATGGCACGAGGTGGCTACAAGACTTATTGGGGGGATCACTTTGTGAATTATATAAATGTCCACCCACTATACTGTACACCTAAAACTAATCCTATCTAATAATAGACAAATATGCAAATTGACCATACCTCCGACACACCCACAAGCCACGCCCACCATCCAATCAGAGCGAGTATGCAAATTAACCCAAACCAAGATGGCTACAGCCACAGAGAGCAAGGTTTCCTAGGTAACAGAGGAATCCAAGCTTTCCGCCTGCCCTTGCCAGGCCTAAGCCTCCACTCAAGCTACAAAGTTTCAATTATAGAAGGTAAACAAATTCAAACAAATGGCGGCAGAATGGAGCTTGAGAGAGCAGGCCAGGGTTGCCGGCGGCAACAGGGGAAGCAAAGCTTTCCACACACGCTGGCCGGGCCCACCCACTTAAGGCAACAAAGTTTCAATTATAACCACAACACAAATGGCTACCGGCCTTGGAGGGAGCCCCAGGCTTGGCTTGGCTCCACTCCAGGCTACAAAGTTTCAATTGTAGAAGGAAAATAAATTCCAGATACCAGGGCCTCCACTTGCGTTGCCAGAGGACGTGGCCGGCCTGCAAACCACCACAGGCCCCTCGCTCAGGCCGCCCCACACCCCAAGGGAACCCCCACCTGATCCGGGACGCCCTTCAGGGCAAACCAGCTGGCCCCCACCCCTGTACCAGGCCTCTATCCTATCTAATAAAAGAGTAATATGCAGATTGATCATCACTGCAACACACAATATAGCTGCCCCCATGTGGTCAAAGATCCTGCCCCTATGTGGACACAAGATGGCCACCACAAGATGGCCAGCAGGAGAGGGCAGTTGGGAGGCACCCGGCCTGCAAGGGAGGGCAGTTGAGAAGGACCAGGCCTGCAAGGGAGGGCAGTTGGAGGTGATCAACCCTGCAGGAGAGGGCAGTTAGGGGTGACCAGGCCGGCAGAGGAGGGAAGTTGGGGGCAAACAGGCTGGCATGCAGAGTGGTTAGGGGGTGATCAGGCTGGCAGGCAGAAGTGGTTAGGGGCAATCATGAAGGCAGGCAGGCAAGCAGTTGGGAGCCAGCAGTCCTGTATTGTGAGAGGGATGTCCGACTGCCCGTTTAGGCCCGATCCCATCCCAGTGGGATCGGGCCTAAACGGGCAGTCGGACATCCCTCAAGGGGTCCCAGATTGGAGAGGGTACAGGCTGGGCTGAGGGACAACCCCCCTCCGTGCACGAATTTCGTGCACCGGGCCTCTAGTATAAAATAAAATTGAACATTAACTGTAATTGAAAAGTAAAAAATAAAGTATACTCAGTTGTTCAGGTGGGGAGTGGGGAGGAAAAGCTATATGACAAAGTCAAGGGTATGGATGATCTACAGGAAGTGGCCGAAGAGTAGTATTTCAGGTTGTTTTCTTCTAGAACTTAAAATACAAGGATTATATGATCAACATTCCAATTTATAACCACAGTAGCCTCTGCCTTTTTGGGATGCCCCCATATCATCTGTAATGCTATGTTCAGATCTTAGTGACCCTGTTTGACTGAAGACACTCACTGGCATAGTGTGAGCATTTGTTTACATGCTTTACACAAATTATTATTTTATTAGAGGCCTGATTCATGAAATTCGTGCACTGGGGTAGGAGGGTGGGGGGGAGGGGTCCTCAGCCCGGCCTGTGCCCTCTTGCAATCCAGTACCCCTCACACCTAACTGCCCACCTGCTTGCTCCTAACTGCCCACCTGCTCACTCCTAACCACCCACCTGCTTGCTCCTTACCGCTTGGCTCACCACTCCTTAGCGCTGCCATAGAGGCAGGAGAGGCTCCCACCACTGCCACTGTGCTTGCCAGCCATGAGCCTGGTTTCTGGCTAAGCAGCGCTCCCACTGTGGGAGCACACTGACCACCAAGGGCAGCTCCTGTGTTGAGTGTCTGCCCACTGGTGGTCAGTGTGTGTCATAGCGACTGGTCATTCTGGTCATTCTGGTCGTTCCACCGTAATGGTCACTGGGCTTTTATAGAGAGAGATTGTTTAAAATTTATTTAATGATAAATCCAATGATGGGCGCTAAGTAAATTAGAACTCTGCTTTCATTAATCTGGACATTAAAAAGTGTCGCCTGAGATAACAGCCATGCCATATGTCCAGCCAAATGTCTAAAACAGCTGTGGTTGCAATTGATGTTTTGAAACTTCATGGTGTCTAGCCGACTGAAACATATATTACAATTTTGAGGCAGAATGTACAAAACATTAAGCTGTATCAGAACAGCCTGATACAACTCACTACAATTGAATGAGACGCTCCTCTCCCAGCTTTGTGGAATTTACATATTTGCTAATGAGGCTTCCTAAATCATCATCCACATTATTGATTATATTATAATGAAGACAAAGTGTCTGCTCCCCACTTGGTGTGTGTCATTTAGGAAGTTTTTCAGGATTCCGCTTTTATCATTCATCACAGACTTTTGAATGATTGCAATTACTGGTCCAGAGAACACAGTGAGTCTAGCCTTCCTTTTACAAAATCTCCTATCTCCTGAATATATTAGTGTTTCCATACCGAAGAAGTCTATTTTCAGGGGTGGGAAACATCCGGCCTGCAGGCTGTAGAAGTCCTGCAAAATCATTTGGTCTGGCCCTGCCCAAGTATTAGGGGTGAGTTAATTAAATGTTTCACCAAATGTAGCAGGCTAAGTTTTAAGCTGATAACTTTGTATGACCCACGAATGTTGGTATAAATATCCAAGTGGCCTTGGCAGAAAAAAAGGTTCCCCACCCCTGCCTTATATGAATGAATTCAACCACATTCACTAACCAGGTGTAAGTTGCTGAGTGCCCCCTGCTTTTCCTAAAATCCTCATGGTTTTAAAGGTATAGCAGAACCAAATTTCCCCAATATAGAGTTCCAAGGACCTATGAATATGTTTATTCTAAAAACTGTTTTTGACAATAATTGTGCATGCTTAGTTTATAATTGACTTGTGTCTAAAACAAAAGCAAAATAATCTATGTAGGTTTTGTTCCAGAGATTCTGTCAAATCGAGTTTTCTTTACATTTTATTTGTGTGTAAATTGTATTAGATGGATATAAATGGAAGCTTTATTCATCTTGAAGTCATCTTACTCATGCAGAGGCTAAATATTACCACATTTTATCATTGATTATAAGTGCTCTGATATTTACATCTAAACTAGTAGATGCAATTTGGAGGTTCATATTACCCACACATTTGAAAGGCTAAGTAATCACAGACTTGTCACTTAACTTCAATATCCTCATCTGTAAAATGGGCTGTTAATAATCCACCTACACCCAAAGGCAATCTCCTGTAAAATAATTCATTAAGAAAGGGTTTTAATAAGAACAGAAAAAAAGATAAGTTGTGAAGTTGAAATATTTTTTTTAAATTTAAATGTAAACTTTCCAAAGTATTTTATCTGAAGGGCCTTTGAGTTAAAACAATAAGGACTTTGAATTCTGGCTCTACTTTTGCTTTTGTTAAGTCCAGTAACTCACCTCTGACTGCAGCATCCCTGTCCACCTCTGCCATGTTGTGATTTTTTTGAGGATTAAAGGACAGAAGAAATGCATCCAGACTTGCACAAAATAGGTGTTCAATCAGTATCAACCCTCTCCACTTTATCTCTTACTGTCATCATCTACAAATTCATGTATAATAATCACTCTCTGGATTGGAGAGAGACAAATAAAACTGTCATCTATTTCTGAGGGGGAAAAAATCTCTCTAGTGAGAAGAGTATTCGGTTGGTAGCTAGGAATCCTGATTATCTATTTCTGGGGCTGACACTCGCTGGCCTTGGGAAGATAAACCTTTCAATCTCTTTGGATCTCAGTGACTTCCTTGGTAAAATTAAGGTGTTTGACAGGATACTGTCTGAAAGAGATTTCCCTGATTTTAATGTTCTTATGGTAGAGTGCCTTCTGTATATGCAAAGATAAGGTTGAAAATGGGTGCAACATGATCTCACTCATCTAGGGGAAATAATGAACAACATAGTCTGATGAACAAGAACAGACCCAGAAACAAGGAGGCATGGATCAGACTGTCGGGCCTCAGAGGGAGGGTAGGGGAGGGTGGGGGTAAAGGGGAGAGATCAACCAAAGAACTTGTGTGCAAGCATATGAGCCTAACCAGTGGTTAAGAACAACAGGGGGGTGGGGGCATGTGTGGGGAGGGGTGTGGGATGGGAATGGGAATGGGGGGATGAGGACAAATATGTGATACCTTAATCAATAAAGAAATTAAAAAAAAAAAAAGAAAATGGGTGCAAGTTCAAGTTCTGGGATTTGTTGATGAGTAATGAATTGTCTTATGCAAATTATTAACTTATTTTTTTGAACTTCAGTTATGTATTTTCTCTTAACTTCTGTTCCTCATGAATACAATTAAACTAATATCTCATTACTGTTTAATAGGCATATAATTTTCAGAGGCAATAGCATACTATAGAGTTTGGTAGACAGTAGTTGCCTGATATAAGATGAATCTCAAGACAAATCCTAGGTATTCACTCTAGATGCCTCCCACTTCCTAACCCTCCCCCACATTTTTATTCCCACAGCCCAGAGTAAGAAAGGCCCTAGTGAAGGAAGTAAATTAATGTCCTCTACCTATGAGAAATGGTGTTGAAGTAAAACCAGCACAAGCACCTGGGATTCAGTGATTTTTAAGTAATTTACTAGTACTCAAGCTTTCATAAACAGTGGAACAGACACAAGAAGTTAGCTATCTATATTTTCAGTCTAGGGATCTCTTAATAATTTACATAATTTTCCCTTCCTGGAGAAACAGCATTGGGACCATGTCTTTCAATATAGCAATGCAAGAGAATAATATAGAAACACTAGAGGCCCGGTGCACGACATTTGAGCATTGGGAGAAGTTGCGGGGGGGGGGGGGTGTCCCCTTAGCCCAGCCTGGGCTCTCTCGCAGTCCAGTCTCTCGCAGTCCAGGGCCCCTTGGGGGATGTCTGACTGCCAGCTCCCAGTGGAAAGGCGGGGGGGGGGGGGCGGGAGCCTAAGCCGGCAGTCAGATATCCCCAGAGGGGTTCTTAGTGCTGCTCACACCAGCCGTGAGCCCAGCTTCTGCTCCTTAGTGCTGCAGTGAGCCCGGCTTCTGGCTGAGCGGCACCCCCTGTGGGAGCGCATTGACCACCAGGGGGCAGCTCCTGCATTGAGCGTCTGCACCCTGGTGATCAGTGCGTGTCATAGTGACCGGTAGTTCCACTGTTTGGTCGGTTTGCATATTAGGGTTTTATTATATGGGATTTCCTGTGTGGCCAATAAAAGGCAAAGCCCCTGGTCTGGATGCCCATTAACACTGTGATATAATGAGCAATTACTCAGTGAAATGGTCTTATATTTCAAAGACCTACAACTATCATTATATTCCTAATTAAATAGCTAAACTTACAAATATCATATGCTCAACACCTTTTGTTGTGATTATTATCTTTAAGTCAATGCCTAATGATACTTTCAGGGAATCACCAACTATTCTTTAGATATGAAGCGTACCTGGAGAACATTACCTAACAAAGCCAAGGTAGATTCAGGGAAATATGGAGACTTACCCAAAATCACATGGCTTATTAGAGGCTGAAAAGTATCAAATCCATTTCTCCTTTCTTTCAAAGATGCATCAGCTTTTGTGTGTAAACACCTATCCACCTTAATATAGACATCAGTTGGTGCTCCCTAAATACTCCTGAGCCCACGTTGGCAATCAGCAGAGAGCTAGCAACCTCAAGATATCCCACTCAGCATACAAGAATCCATGCAGCATCTATTAGAAATGGAAAAATGAAATCCCATAAAGTGCCATTGGAATAAAGCCCATTATTTTGTTAACAACATTGACATCTACATTTCTATATATCCAGTGCTTAGCACTAATACTTATCCTATAGGGCATCAGGGAATATTTTAAAAGCTAAGGAACTTCTTCATTCATTTAAAAAAGCTAAGTGAAAAAAATGATCATATTCTGGAAAAGAAGCCAGAGATCCTACACTATTCATATCAACTCCTCTTTTGGATAATAAGAAGAGCAAAACTAACAACTAACCTCGTATACTTATTTCTGAGAGTGAGACATGGACACCTAGACTCTGTTCCCGGCTTGGACCTACCCTAACTTTCAGCATAATTCACTTATGATCTCTGAGCCTTAGTATCCCCATCAGTGAAATAAAAGGGGTTGTGTTTTGAGCAGATGATTTATAAAGCCTGTTGGCCCTTTCTTTCCAGATGTATGGAGTTATAGGGCACAGAAGATAAACTACAACTCTTGCATTCTTACAAACAACTAGAGGATAAAATATCCTCTGTTGTGACCCATGGCTTTAAAAAATAAGTCAAAGTCCATCCTCCATTTATAGAACTGGTCAGGTGGGGATTGCTTATTCCTACCTACTATCAATATTTAATTTCCACACTGGCTGGATTTGAGGTTTTCCTAGTCCTCAATCCTTGCCAATTCTATGACTACACGGAGGGAAGATGATGGAAGCCTACAATGCCATTAAAGAAAATCAAAGAGAATTCAAAGGGACTCAAGGACATGCTGTCAACTTCACGCTCCTACAAACATAAAAGGCATTTAAACTTCAATCCTTCCACGCCAATGACAGTCTCATTTAATTCTACAAACCTCTGATGAATAATATTTCACCACCATGATGACCATTGCTGTTTTAATTTTGTTTTACATCTGCTTTTTTTTTTTTTCCCCCAAATGTCAGACCCAGAGTTTCCACTCTGGTTGTTCTTCTAACTTATGATCCTCAGAGTTCAGAAAGGTGGTGGTCAGTCCCCATAGATCACTGGAATTGTCTAGCCAGCTTTATGAGAATTGGAGCCTCTCCTTGTACGAAGTCCTAGAGTCCTGATAAATGACTAGTAGTTTATCAGCTGAGTGCTTGGGCTTTATATGCCCAGTTCCAGCTTTACAGAGTTTCTTCCTTTTATAAAGGGAATGTGTCACCTTGCTTCTTGTAAGTCGCTGCATTTATGGCGCAACTTGCTACAAGTTAATGTGCAGAGGCAAAGGAGGAGAAATGGTGGGACTCAGCAAGCCTCAGATGAAGTTCCTATTCTGTTTCTGCAGCCTGACTCCCCCCGGGAAACATCACCGAATCGTGAAATGCTGTTCTCTCTCGTGTTCTTTTTCTTTTTTTTAAAAAAAAAAAATGTGTATTGAATGTATTTGGATTAATAAAATTATATAGGTTTCAGATGTTCAACTCTATAACATATCATCTGTATATTGTATTGTGTATTCACCAGCCAAGTCAAGTCACCTTCTGTCACTATTTATCTCCCCCCGCCACACACACACACATACACACACATACACACACACATACCTTTTCCTTCTTCTACTTCCCCCAACCTTTTTCCTTCTGGTAATCACCATACTGTTCTTTTTAAAATTTCATCTTATAGCAACTGCCTGGAAAATTTAGGTCATCAGAGACACTAAGGCTATATAGTGGGGTGGGATTTTTTTTTTATGCTTTTATAGAAATGCCTAGAGGAGAAATATTCTTTGTCTTGACCCATTGTACTTTGATTTCACATCTGAGTGCAAACACACTATACCCCAGAATGTTATAATCCTAAGTATGACTTCTAGCTATTATAAACATTTCTTTTTTAAAACTAGTGAAGGCTGATATTTTAATTTTTTTTCCAACAAATTTGTATTTTACCAAACACTTTTCCAAAGGCTGGGCATACTATGTATACACGAAGATAGAAATGTCACACGAATATGACCAGCTTGTTGCTGGGCTACACATTTATTATTTAGAGAAAAGTTTACAATAGCATGCCATCCAGAGAATTTACAATTCTTGGAGAATTTGACCAGTTTCAAACGACTACTCCAGGGAATTCATTGCCCCTAAGGGGAGAGATACTGAAAGAGTGAGAGAGGTTAATGCTATTCTGGGTGATTTCCCCTGCTCAATTCCAATTAATGGTATGGCTATAAAAATCCTTGGGTAACTATTAACATCTAATGGCTGAAGAAGAGTAGCAATTCATGACAACTTTTCGTTTATGCCATCAAAGGACATGCTGACCCTTCTGTTAAAAAAAAATCCAAATTAAGTACAAGGAGTCCTGCTTAACCCAACATATGAAGATCTAAATATACAAAAAAATGTAAGAAGTCTGACTAAAGTGATTGTTGCAATTCAAATGGCATTTCACTCTATTAAAAGAGTCACAACAGGTTCCTTTTAAACATGTAATTGTATTTGAGGACATGGATACTCTATTTAGAAATGAGACTAAATCCCATTTCTATAGATTTCCAGCTTTGTAAAAGTGGGCAAACCAACTAACCTGCCTTTTTGCTTGTTCCTTTATCAATAAGATGCAGTCAAGAATGATTCGTACTATTTAGACATGTTTTTGAGGACTAAATATGTAACAGCTTTACCTTCAGTTTGGGTCTTCCAGAAAGCAGACCCCAAGAAATTATTGGGGCTAATGCTCCTCAAATGTAAAAGAGAGAGGGAGCTGGAATGGGCCAGGAGAGCCTTCAGACTACAACATGAATGGACAGAGGACAGGAGAAAAGATGGAAACACAGAACCGCAGACGGTTGTGCAGTTCTGAGCATGTCTTGGACAGCCCTATGGGCAGCCATGGCACAACAATGGCCCCAAAAGAGTTCTGCATTGCATAGAAGTGGCCAGGCTCTAGTGCCCACCTATGTTCCATATCTGCCTGGGAGCTGTCCAGGAAGGGTGTGGCTGGGCTGGAGCACTACAGTAGATCCCCAAGGCTATTGGCCAAATGCACTGCTACTCAACTAGTTTCCCTTCTCTATCAGATCTTTATTAAAATGTCTTGTATTGTCTCCTTTGTTAATTTCCCCAAGCCCTCACCTAAGTGTCCACAGCCCTTTTCTCTCTCTTGCCTAATGCCCGTGGTCTTGATCCGGCATCTAGAAGGGTTCAGCAATCTGGAGAAGGGACTGTGCATAAATTAAATAAGAGTCCAGAGATGAAACATAATTTTGAAAGGCATACGGGGGAGGGAGGCAGAGGAACTTGGCTGAAGAAACCAAGTTCTCCTTGTCTCAGGACCCCTTGCTTTTTATTAACACAATTTGTCCTAAGGCAAGGTGAAGATATACACATCAAAGGGTAGGGTTTCATCTACAGAGTCCATTGTCAGAATGGGGAATAGCCTACGGCAGTTCAGATGTTTGGCCAGTAGGAGGCAATAACATGTAGATTAAGATGCCCTGAGCTGTCTGGCAGCAAGCAATCATCCTTTTCAGGTTTGGGGAAATGCCTTTAGCCATTCCCAACAGGCGATAACATATGTGACTCAGCCCTTGTTGAGTCCCCAAGTTCCATCAACCTTTCGATGAAACTCTTGCAATTATGGCATGCTGGAATTAACTTCCAGCACTTGCTTCATATGGGCCATGCACCAATTTCTGCCTTAAAATGGTATACCTGTCCTTCACAGCTGTAAATTATGGAAAGGCATAATCCAGTTCAAAAATGATCTCCATAATCCTTGCCAGCCATTGCAGAGTGCTTGGCCCATGGTAGAGCTCAATAAACATCTGTTGAAGAAATGAAGATTGTTGTTTTTCCAGAGATGTGATCTTACTCTGGTCTGAGTCCCTACAGCAATAAATCATGTAACCAGGCTCAAGTGAGGATGTGTGTGTAGACAGTTATAATATACAACCAACTTGAGGTTCCTTTTTTATATATACATTTTATATTCAGTATCTTGGACCATATTTCTTTTCCTTTTTTTTTTTTCTGCATTTAGGACTCATGGATACTTTATAAAAAGTGAAAGATGAGTTGCTCTCCAGCCATAAAAGATAATGAAGATTTCCCCTTAGGGATTTCTCATTATGGAGAGTACAGTGTGAACCTATTGTCATATTCCTGTGTTGTAAGACATATACGAAAAGCTCAACCATAAGTGAAATGTGAGAGAACAGGGGCTCAGAGAAAATGGGAACATTACCAGCCAAGTCTCCCTTCCTGGCTCCTAAGAGAAAGACTGGTTATTAGTAGTGAAGGGTGACACACTTAAAATCATTCAGAATTTTCTTTTGCATTTAAACACACATACATGTTCAGCTATGCCAGTAACATTCAAGACTCTGCATTTGTAGAGCCCACTCCTTCTGCCCCCGGGTGAATAGACCTACTTCGAGGGTATAGAAAACAAATGAATGCAACAAGGCCTTTAACTGTCAAATGAGCTCTGCCACCATTAGATTTCTACCCAAGAAAGACAGACACGAGCTTTCCAAAGCAGGCATCTTGGTCAAATATATTCTGCCGAGGCTCTCACGTCTCATGCTCCTTTAATTAAAGATATTTGTGTATAAAGACACACCCCACCCATTGCGACTAGAAATATAGAGATTCAAATGGCTCTTTTTAAAGTCTGTTCTCTTCTATACAATGATTGGGAAGGAAATAACCACAGTTGGAATGTGCGAACAAATGTTTCTGTCATTTCTCTGAAGCAAAGTTTTAGCTCTGGAATTCTGAGAGCTCATCAGAAAAGAAAGCAGCAGTGAGAAACTGTGAAGCAAGGAACGCTTTTATTGCCGCCTTCCAGATCATTTAGTTATGCTTTCTGTTATTATTCTCAGAGAAGAAGAAGGGTTGAGCTGACACAGGTTCTTTAACGCAGACATTATCCCAGAGATTAGATCTTATAACACCCAGTCGTTTAAGTACATCCTGATGACAATGAAACTGCATTTAGCAATATTTCTTGAGTAATAAGAGGAAAAAATAAATGTTTGAGTCCTTTTGTAATGAAATATCTCACGGAGAAATAGCCATTTCATTAAATGAGGAGTTGCACTGAATTCTTTCTCATTCATTATCTATTATCAGAATGTACCAAACACGATTTGGAGTGATAGTATAATATTCCCTAATCTAATAACTATCATTGTTTTATCATTAGAAATTTAATAGGCAACTTCCTTTTCTAAGCAAACAAATACCTCCAATTAGAAACGTGATGAAATCTGAGGATATTTTGGTGTTTTAGATGTAAAGAGCTATGGGTTATGACAGAAACAAAGGTAAGTGAATGGCAGCATATTTTTAGGTAAGTATAGGGAGCTTGGGACAGGACCCCCGAGTTCAAATCCTGGCTCATCACTCACTAGATGCACAACTTTGATGCTTGGAGATATTCAGTTTCTCGTTCTCTCATTTATGAAATGGCTATAGTTCCATTTTATCCAATGATTACTGTTAAGCTTAGATGAGCTCATCATTAAAACGCCTGATACAAAATAAATAACTAATGAAAAGAGTGTCGCCCTAGCTGGTTTGGCTCAGTGGATAGAGCATCGGCTAGCGGACTGAAGGGTCCCAGGTTCGATTCCGGTCAAGGGCACATGCCCAGGTTGTGGGTTTGATCGCCAGTAGGGGGCATGCAGGAGGCAGCTGATCAATGATTCGCTCTCATTATTGATGTTTCTATCTCTTTCTCCTTCTCCCTTCCTCTCTGAAATCAATAAAAAATATATTTTTAAAAAAGAAAGAAAAGAGTGTCTTCTCCAAGCACTTTTCAATCCAATCTGTGATTTTCTACAGAGGAGAGTGATGTTCACAGAGGGTAGAGGAACTTGTTTAGTGTCATGGCTCTAGGGATCGGCCAAATAAGGGTTAGAAAACAGACCACAATCACTGCTGTAGGGCTCCTGGCAAGTCTTTAAGCTGCGCCTCTCAAAGCATCGCTCAGGACTGATAAGCACTAAAGAGAAGGGGCAGCTTTACAGGCATAGAAGACACAAAGAATGGCGAGCCTTGTTCCAACAGGAAAAGCTGATTGTCACATCCCAGGGAAAGTCTCTGCCCCTTTATGCCTTTTAACTAACGATGGAATATTGATAGGCAAGTCAATAACAAGATTGATGCTTTCTAAAAGTATCCTATGTACAATTCTTTAGTTTGATTATGCACAATGGAACACTGGTCAGGTGGAAATACTTTGGAATGCCAATCACTTGATCAAACTGACAATATGTCTTACAATTTTCTGAGTGGGAAAATATTGGAATGATCATTACATGATGAAATTGAGATACAACATAATTAAGTGAATTAATTTCAGGGCTAGAAGTCAAACACACAGTTTCCACATTGCTAAATTTGGTGAATCCCTGACTAAATCTCCAACTTCCACAGGGCAACACCTAGATATTAGTGTAAATAAAAATATGACAGCCCTGGCTGGTGGGGTTCAGTTGGTTGAGCATCGTCCCTTGCACTGAAGGGTTTCCGGTTCCATTCCCAGTAAGGGCACAGGCCCAGGTTGTGGTTCACTCTCTGGTTGGGGTGCATGCAGGAGACAACTGATCAATGTTTCTCTCTCACATTGATGTCTCTCTCTCTTTCTCTTTTTACCTTCCCTCTCTCTAAAAATCAATAAAAATATATTTTAAAATATATATGACATTACCCCAAAACAAATCTAAAGGGGTATTTTTTACCTGTGGAATTATTGGGGGGAATGGAGAAGTGTGTTATTTTACATTTATGTCTCTGAGTATAAATCACTTTTTTTGTAATTCTACACATGTTTCCTCTATTATCCTTTGACATGTTTGTTCTCCTTTTTCTATTTGTTGAATTGCTAAAATTCATTGCAAAGTGTTTATAGCCTTTGCATACATTTCAACAACCAGGGTAGGTGTAAGGACCTTTTAGGTTGTTACTTCTTCTTTTTGAACTTATTAACTGGAATGTATGTTAAGTCAGGTGGGTCTTGATTTCTTTGGAAAAGAAGTTTCAGTCAAATTTTACATAGATAATGGGTAACAGTAACTTTGAATAATATTTATTCAAGTATAAGATGAAGAACATGGTAAGAAGTTATTGCACTCAATATCCTAAAAACTGGACAAATAATTCAGCCAAACTAGTATATAGTAACATATTGAACTACATCATATTGCTCCTCTATCTCTACATGTTCCTGCAGAGTGGAATAATACTGTCTCACACTGAAATTTACTTTAATACAATGCCATCAGTCTATGCAGACAAATGCTACAGGGAACGGTTTTATGGAACTCACCATGGTTACTTCAAGGCTCTTGACAATGTGGTTGAGAATGTTATTCATCACATCATACACTGTCTTTCCTGAAATCTCTTGAGAATATCTCACCTCTTCTGACTATCTCTTCCTGGACAGGTCATTTGTTTTGATATTCTGAATATTGTCAATGCCAAAACTTATCAGATTCCTTCAACATGGGCTTCTGAAAATCTCAGAAACAAGAGTAAGTGTGCTAGTATAAAACTTTCATTAAAGTCTATTTGTATTTTGTACTATTTCTACTTTGATTTGAAGTTTCCAGTCTTGTTATTTTTCTACTTTCTCGCCTATTTCTAATTATGTTGCTTTGATCTATTTTAAATATCCTCATAAGCTATCTTAAATCCTTTTTAGAACAAAGTGAGGAATAAATAAATAAAACCATGAGCAATTTCACATGTGAAGAATAATATGGAAGGGTGAATATTCATAATACAAAATTAGGTTTTCTATGTCAAATAAATTGGGCTTTTTACCTTCCTGTTGGCTTAGATGCCACCTCTTCTTTCCTCATTAGCTCAGAAAGGCCCTTATTTTACACTTTTATAACTATTCCAGTGCTGATTAAATAGCAAACATTTTATCTGTCTATTTAGAATCAACATATCACCAAAAATTAAATGATCTTTCTAAAAGATCATACATGCATCTACTGAGAAATTCAGCACAATCTTGGATAACAAGTGAAATACTAAGAATGTCACTGTTTATTTAATTCTTTTTAAAAACATATTTTTATTGATTTCAGAGAGGAAGGGAGAGGGAGAGAGAGATAGAAACATCAATGATGAGAGAGAATCATTGATCCGCTGACTCCTGCATGCCCCACAGTGGGGATCGAGCCTGCAACCTGGGCATGTGCCCTGACCAGGAATCAAACCATGACTTCTTGGTTCATAGGTGGACGCTCAATCACTGAGCCATTTTTGTCACTATTTTTTATGTCTACATATTTTTTATGGGGCCATGATGATAAGAGGGTAAGATATGTAGAAAAGATAGAGAAGAATTTAACTGGTTAAATGGTTTAGCGAATCAGACAGAGAGAGAGAGAGAGAGAGAGAGAGAGAGAGAGAGAGAGAGAGAGAGAAAGATACCAGCACAGGTTTGAATAGGTGGGAATGGCAGAACCAGAACAGATTTGTATTGTAAATGAGAAAGGAAGAAAAGTAAGAATAATACAGTAAAGGAGAAATAATTAAAGGAAAAGAAATGAGTAAGAAACAATGGGACTTCCTTTCTTCCTTCCCTTTTGATTATGGAAACAAATCCAGGAATTCTGAATATAATTATTCTTTGAAATTTTACTTCATTTGACCAGGATTGACAATGTAGATAATTACATTTCCCATAATTTCACTTTATTGCTTCAAAGACATTTTCTATGCCTTTCATTTATTAAAGTATTTTTAGCAGTTATATTCTCTGAACACACAGAATGTTGTCCGCACATCTATTATAAAAATAAAACTACTGCCATGTATTTATCTGTTTACATTTTGTCCTATGTATTAGGTTCTGAATGCCCTGAGTTCAGACCTTTCCTTATTCATACTTCTCCAAACATAGCGTGTAGCTCAAGGTAAACCTCTGCTGAATACCATTACTCAAAATAGCCTTCCTTTTCCAAGATTGCACTTGGGGGGAAATACCCAGGCAATAAAACAACGAAGGAAGAAAAGAGGACTGATGAGAGAATAGGGTGAGATAAACTCATACAGAAGGACATGAACTGGGATGAGAATGTATTTGGAGAAAAGGGAACAGGGTTCCCCAGCATGAAGAGTACATTTTGATTCAATGCCCAGCTGTGTTCCCTTTATGTGCCAGGCGTAGAGCTAGCCATGAGGAACCCTCATGAGTGAGAGACACTGAGTCAGAGCTTACAGTTTAGTGGGGTGATGAAGAAGCAATGTTGCATTGAAAATACAGTGAGCCCAGCCGGTTATGGCTCGGTGGTTGAGTGTCGACCTGTGAACTAGGAGGTCACGGTTTGATTCCAGGTCAGGGCACATGCCTGGGTTGTGGCCTTGATCCCCAGTAGGGGTCATGCAGGAGGCAGCCAAACAATGATTCTCTTTCATCATTGATGTTTCTACCTCTCTCTCTCCCTCTCTGAAATCAATTTAAAAAAAATTTTTAAAGAAAATACAGTGAAATAAGAGCTACTCTGGAGGAAGTACAGCATCCCTGAGAACTGTGTGGGAAGGGTCTCCACCTGGAGATAAGAACAGGCTTTCTTGAGTAATTAGCTGTTTAGTGGAGACCTGTAGATCACAAAGAGTCAGTCAAACAAAGGTAGTAAATAGTGCATGTTGGTGGTAAGGGTAGTAGTAATGGGGGAAAGGGGCTTGCTCCAGACTGGGGGGGAAAAAGAGCAAAAAGAGAAGACTAGCAACAGACAAGGCTGAAAATGCATGAAAGAGCCAGAACATACATGACTTAAAAAAACGCTATAAAGAAGTTTATCCTGCCCTGGCCAGTTTGGCTTAGTAGAGAGAGTGTCACCAAAGGGTCCCAGGTTCAATTCTGGTCAAGGGCACATACCTTGGTTGCAGGCCCCTCCTCGATCCCAGTCCTGGTCAGGGCTCAAACAGGAGGCAATTAATCGATGTGTTTCTCTCACATCGATGTTTCTCTCTGTCTTTCCCTCTCTCTTCCACTCTCTCTAAAAATCAATGGAAAAATATCCTCGGGTGATGATTAACCAACAAAAAAGAAGAAGAAGTTTATCCTAAGAGTACACAGAGAACCACTGAAAGACTGGGAGCAAAGAATAACCCAGTAAAAATAAAATTAAGACAATAAAAATGATAATAGACATGGTCAAACGCAGATTAATTTGAGTCGATTAAATTATTTGGAATAGAGGTTAGATTAGTTGGAGTTCTATGAAATTAGTAAGTGGAATTTGATTTTGAGAAACTTTGGGAGATAAACTATGTTTCAATCTCTTACCAAAGAAACTCTAAAGAGCTGACTTGTTTTGTTAGCCAAGAGAGGCCGTATGTATGCTTCAGGAACAAATTACCCGCCTCTCTCTGAGGCTCCAGGAAAGAGACTGATAAGAAGCAAGATATTAACCAGAAAACGGTTACAATAACCCAAGTGGGTGGTGGAAAGAGACTGAAGCTGGGACAGAGCTTAACAAAGATGAGAAAGGTGCATATTCTTCCCAGTGGAAAATCTATTTAACAATTCACTGAACTTAAAGAAGTCTGGTAAATAAGCAGTGTCCTAGAACATCCTGACTTGTTTGTTTGTTTGTTTGTTTGTTTGTTTGTTTTTCCATGTAATTCTGCAGAGATACAGATTTCTGTCCCACGACTCCAATGCCCGTTTTCTGAAACGACCACTTGTCAAAACAGAACGCCTCCTATGAATGGCGTGAAGTGAGGGCTGGGAATGAGTCTATCAAGGTGCATCCTGGAGCCCATCAGCAATGGACATCTGGGGAGCCAGCCGCCAAGAACAGTAGTGTGGCATTTGTAAGGTACCACGAGCTTTCCGCTCTGTGGGAGCAGCGTTAGTAGAGAGGGCGGCCTGAAAATGTGCTGTCAGAAGAGTTGGGAGCTCCGGCCCTTGTATGGGGAGATTTACTCTGGTAGGTTTTACAATTTATCCATTTTTGGAGGTTGTGATGTGTGAGTCACCAGGGTAATAAACTTCAAACAGGTTGAAGCAAAGTTAAGCACTTCCCAGTCTCTCCTATTAATTATCTGGGAAAGAGAAGAAATAAAAGTAATGCAGAGGCATAAGCTGGGCTTTGAACTAAGGGGGTGTGTTTTATTATGATGGTTAGGGCTACCGTCCTTTTCCAAACAGGCAAAAGGATCAAGAAATATTTAAGCGGGTTAAAATGATGAATGGAGCAATGTGATCAGTAATTTAAATGTTATACATACTAAGGAGGAAGCAAGTTCATACGTGCCTTAGAACATCCAGTATAAGATCAGAAAACTGTGTAACTAACCATAAGCACTGAGAAGTTTTCCCCGAGTTTGAATATTTACATCTGTTAACAGCTAGAAAATGCAGTTGATTCACAACTTTAAAAAAAAAAAAAGGAAAGAAATACATCCACCCAGTAATTAAACAAGTATTCTTAATTTCTGTGTGTTTATATATGGAAAAAGAAAACTAAGACTTAGGAAATCATCCTAGCATAATCACTGCAGCATTGTTTGAAACAATGAAATATGGGAAGAGCTGAGATGCATATTAACTGGGAATGAATAAATACAATGTAACATGCCCACATGATAGACTACGTGGGCAGCAGTTAGATCAAATAGATCTATGTATATCACCAAATAGCAACGTGCACAAGAGATACCAATGGAGGTGAAGGCCCCTCATTCTACCAGGATAGGAGCTAGGAAATGAAGTGCATGGCCATGACCCAGTGTGACATTGGTCATAGAAGCATGCCAGAGACATGCTACGGTAGCGCAGGGAGGAAAAACTACAAGAACTGTATTATGAAGAAATAGATAGTGAGTTGATTCTTGAAAGGGGAATATGGGTGTGTTGACTACCTCTTGTACAGCCTTTCAAATGTCCTCAGCTCTGCCTGTTACTCCAGCCATGCTGGGTGACCTTGCTCAGGCCTACGCTGTGACATTTTGATCCCTGCTCCTTGTTTCTCAGCACCCCAGCCCCTCTGGGACACCTTCCGGTGTTATGTTGGCACTAACTGCATGGCACTCAAACACATGAGCAATCCAGATGGGCAGTGAACAACCCCCATGGGGCCGCACTTCACCAATGGAGGCAGTGAGGCAATGGATAGATACTTCTCTCCATCCATCGGCAGGCAGTTATTAGAACAGACACAGGGGAGTGAAGGGAAAAACAGTACAAAGACCTGCAAATAATTCACCTGTCTTTAGTCTAAATGAGTGGCAGTCATGAAAGAAGTATTCAGGCATCAGATCCTGAAGGACCTTTTGTAACACACAATGCAACTAGAAGCCTGCCATCTCAGCATGGGGTTACCTCTGGGTGGCTTAAATCTGGGTGACAATATTAAATGTTGTTTGTTTTTAATTTTTATAGTTATTTAATTGTTTTTAATTTTTATAGTTATGTGGAGGTGAACTTGAAAGTGACATAGCCAAAGATGGGAGATGAGTTAGATACAACAGCTCATGCAGAAAAAGAATCGTTAATACTTTTTTAAATGCTCAACTCTAAAAATAATGGTTGGATATAAAAAAAATTTTGGAAGGACCCATTGACAGTACTTGGTGTACATGATATTAAGGAAAAGGGAAGAAGCTGTATTATCATTCCTGTTGTTCCTGGGAAGTTGCCATACACTCATCTGGGAAGAGTCTGTTTTGTAGGTGGTACAAATGATCTCTAGGAGGCAGACACAAATATCATGGAACTGGGTTGCAGGTGAGAGTCCGCTTTGGAAATACGTATTTAAGAGTGGTTGCGTTTCACTATCAATATGCAATTTGCATGGATGTAATCGCCTTCTGGAAAGAGTATGTAGGGAAAGATGAGAAGCTAGACATGGGGAAAATGATAGGGATTTCCTACAAGGCAAGTAAATGGAAGAAAAATCTATGGATAAGTCTCAAAATGCATTGTCAGGAGGTAAGAAGAAAACCACAAAGGAATCGAAGGGTGTGTTAAAGAAACATAAATCAGAACGTTTTAAGCAATTCAGAGAAATCAAAGACCACAGTAAGGTCAGCAAAGATAAAGACTGAAAATCATTCACCAAACCAGTGATATCCCACCGGTGTGCCGCAATAATTTTTAAACATGCAATACCTGGCTAGTTGGGACACTGACCTCTTTTCCCTTAGATTGTCAAATTTTTAAAAATGACAACTGCTGACACAACAATAGCCGTCGGTGTGAATGAACCAAAATTATACCCATTTCTTTGTCAGACTGGCAAAAATACACGTTTTGGTGTGTCACAGAAATTTAGTCATTAGTTGATGTGTGCCACGAGATGGGAACAGTTGAAAATCCCCACACTAAACTATACCAAGGAGACATCATCAATGACACGAGTGAGGGCAGTTTCAGGGCAAGAAGAAGCCAGATTTCAGGAAGCTGAGGCAGTGTGGGTAAGGAAGAGTAGACAGTGAGTGTAGAAGACTCCTTTTTTAAAAAAATTTCTTTATTGATTAAGGTATTACATGTGTGTCCTTATCCTGCCATTACACCCCTCCCCCAATCCCCTCACTCATGCCCTATGGACTTGTATGCATGCATAATAAGCCTAACCAATGGACACAGACAACAGGAGGGTGAGGTCAAAGAAGACTCCTCTTAAGTAGAGGGGAAGGAAAGTAGAGAGATAACACTAGGTTCAATTACACTTTAACTGAAAATTCTCATGGAGTTGATGCTAAATTTAAGAAAATGTTTAATGACTGAATTGGAAATGAGAATGCCTTTCTTACTACTCGAAGCTGCTAGTGAAAGTCAAATCGAAAGTCTCGGATATAGTAAATGCATTCTTTTAAATTAATATGCAAAGCTGTTTGTACTTTACTCCTAAACTTTCTACCTAAATTCACCCACAAGGCTCAACCTAAAGGCTACCTTTATCTTTATCAGTCATAATCTGTAATTACTATACAGAAATAATTTTTTTGTTTGCTTGCTTGCTTCTAGAAACACACAGAAATGCAGAGATGAAAAACGTTGATAACTATTGAAGAAACAAGTAGGTAATTCACTTTTTTTTTTCCCCAACCCTGAAGCCAAGTAGTCAATATATTCAGAATGTACCCTGGAGGACAGAACACTGTTCTCAGGCATCAGATAATCTGAGATTTATTTGAATAACTTAACTGCCTAGAACAAAATTATTGATTTTCAAAAGAAAATAAAGGGAAAAATCTGTCTGTATCTATGTTTGTTTTTCTTGACCGAACAAATTGCAGGCCCGTGGCGCTGATCAATTCCGACCACAGCTTTAACATTCTTATGTGTTTCCCGTCGGCTAACTGGCTCCAGGATTCAGATGTGTTAAAAAATTTAAAAAGTATGAAAGTGAGATGATATTTTAGGGGGAAATGAAATTATGTGATTGAGTAATGGTGCAGGACAATTACATTTCACTCTGCTAGAGAGAGAGAGGATGTGTCTACACGGGTCAGGGTTAATGATCTGGATACAGGCAGCCTTCAAGTTAGACCCCACCTCTGACCATTGCTCTCTGTGAGATGATGGGCAAATCCTTGACGCCATCAACTCTGTGAAAGATATTGTCAATATCCTGCTTAGACACATGAGGATATATCTGTAAAAGCCAGGGTGGTCAAAATCCGTCGTGGTGCTCTTTATCATCATTGTGGTGGTGGTGGTGGTTCAGAGCCCAGCTTTCAATTGGCATCTGGAGTCTTACACACATGACCACAGGTTATCAGAGGTAAATTAGAACTGATTTTTGGCGTTTATACGTATTATTTTGTAATTATTTTAAAAGGCAGGTGCCGACCGTGTGGGCTGCTCCCTGAAGTGCAGGTTGCGGGGTTGCAGGGTGAGTGGACCCTGTACCGACATGGATGCGAGGCTGTATTTTGTTTTGTTTTGTTTTGTTTTGTTTTGTTTTGTTTGTAATTTGGGCTCAGTTAGCCACCAGGAGCCCTTCTTATCTGATTTTTCTTTTCTTTTTCTTTTTTGTCAATCATCAATGTTCACAGAGTGAAAAAAACAGAAAGCTCTATTTTTTAAAAAATATTTTTTATTGATTTCAGAGAGGAAGGGAGAGAGAGAGAGAGAGAGAGAGAGAGATAGAGAGAGAGAGAAACATCAATGATGAGAGAATCATCGATTGGCTGCCTCCTGCACACCCCCCACTGGGGATCAAGCCCACAACTCAGGCATGTGCCCTTGACTGGAATTGAACCCGGGACCCTTCAGTCTGCAGGCCGATGCTCTATCCACTGAAGCCAAACCAGCCAGGGCCAGAAAGCCCTATTAATGCTCAAAACAATGAAAAACACAGAAACAGACAGCCCTGGCCAGTGTTTCTCAGTGGGTAGAGCATCTGCCCAAGCACCGAAGGGTCACAGATTGATTCCTGGTCAATGGCATGGACCTTGGTTGCAGGTTCCATCTCAAGCCCCGTTGGGGTGCATGCGAGAAGCGCACCTCTCTCTTTCTCTCTCTCTCTCTCTCTCTCCACCTCCCTCCCTTACACACACACACACACACACACACACACACACACACACACGGAAGTTGCCTACAATGGTTGCACAATTGCTTCAAGAAAAAAAAGTACAAACTGGCACATAATCCGGCACATGATCCCCTTCAGACTACAGCTCCGACTACCTCCTATCAACTCTAACACCGTACTTGATGTAGGTAGATCTTTGCGGGACCACAAAGAATGAGTGAAGATGGAGCTTAACATCCCTGGCCCCTGGGTTTAGATTTTCTGCACTGGAATTACTGTGTCTCCTCCCTAAGAGCCTTTCTGCGCCGCCTGCCAGCTGGCTTTGGCCAACTGAGCTACTTTTGTGCCAGAGATGCTCCGCAATAGATCACAACCTCCCGCGGGCCCCACGGTCAAGAGCTCTGGTGACCATCAGTGTGGCTTTGTTCCCAGATGCTTGCACTTGCCTCAAACTTGTCTCGAGAGGCGTAGGGATGGATTTGGCAAGGCTTCCGACGCCCTGCTCTGCTCTGTCTAGTCCCCAGGCCAGTCACCATCAGACCCATGGACCCTTGGATTTTTCCCAATGGCTGTCCATGCGGGCCATGCAACATAACCAACCAGTGTGTTAGAGTTAAAGACGCATGCAACAAAGTTTGATCATGAAGAGGGCAAATACGGGAAAGAGACATCAAAGTTCCCTGGGGCTTCCACCCACGTCCAACCTGCGTAAGAAAACGACTGGGTTTTCTTGTGAAACTATGCACCTTTTGAATTTTCTACCCCACTTCCATTTTCCCCCTCTTCGTGCTTCCCTAGAGTGAAGTTTTCGCTTTTCCTCAAGCTCTTTTTTTTTCTTTTTTCTTCCCTAGAGAATGTGCACTAAGACACCCACTCATTTCCTAGGTCTTGGCTTTGCTATCACCTCCAGGAAGAGGTAAGGCTGAATTCTTCAATGTGGGTGAGAAACAGTGTTTCCTGGGGGACGGCCTCCATGTGGGCCTCTCCCCCAAATGCGTAGGGGTTCACATGTCCCTCGGATCCTTCTATGAGCCCTTGTCAACTTATAACGTGAATCACGCTGAATTATGATTGCCTGCTTCTCTGAGGCTCTCTTCGAATACAGTTAAAGCTGCTTGTAGACTGAGAAAGTAGCGTCTCCATGATCACATCCCTCGCATGGAGCGCCTGCTCAAGGAGAATTCGTGAATAAATGAGAAAGTAAATAAGCAATGTTCATATTTTTAGTATCATCGATATTTGGATGGATACTGGCTGAATTGAATAAAGAGAGAAACGACTGTATCGTTCAATACAAGCAGGACATCTGAGCCAACCATCCCTGAGGCAGAACAGCTGACAGTGAGGTGTGAAGAGGATGATAGACTCTCATGGCTGCTGCCCCACCCACCCACATGCAAACAAACTCAGACATAAACGTGAGGTTGGGTAGATGACAGAATGGAGGGCCATGGACTAAATTACGTTTTTAAAAGGGAAAGAGACATCAAAGTTCCATGGGGCTTCCACCCACGTCCAACCTGCGTAAGAAAACGACTTGGGGGAAAGGAAAATGATTCATGGGGAAAGGAAGAAGAAGAAAGTAACAGAGGAGGGAATAAGGAGGGGAGGGTTAAAGGAAGGAAGGACGAAGAAATGAGGGGAGGGAGGAAGGAAGAAGAGAGGGAAAGGGGGAAGAGGAAAGAGAAAGGAGGAAGGGGGAAGAGGGTATGAACCAACTCACACAAGTCAGTGGGCACTTGTGTAGGCTACAGGCGAAGAAGGATTCTGCTTGGATTTAAGCCAAGTCCTTTTCACCACTCTAAATGCCTCTCCATTATCCATCTAAACAGCTTCCCTTTCTGAATTACTCAGAGCTAAATAAGAATGTGTTTCCAAATTTGCCAGCTATAGAACATACGTAGTAAGCAATTAGATACGTTCAATGGGAGAAAATTTGGAAAAGAGCAATGTAGCAGAACAGTAAATTGACACAACTGTGCCCATGAGATTTTATTAGAGCCATTATTTTAGATCTAGCTCCATTACCACCTTCATCAATTTAAAAGTATGCAGACATCAATTTTTAAGCAACCTCTGCTTTTAAGGGACAAAGAAGATTAATTATAATGTCGCGATGACACCACAGCCTACTCACCTGTCATCTCTTTACCATGGTGAATGAAGACTAAACAATTTAAGATGAAATGCAGAAGTAAAATATATCAAAAACATCTTTCTCTAAGTCAGGACACCAAGTAGAGATTTAGGTAGTGGTGGGGGATGTTAATGCCAAGTTTTCTTGTTTAAAAAAAAAAAAAAAGCCCATGAAATTAAAAAAAATGTTTTTTTATTTTTTAAATTAAATCTTTATTGTTGAAAGTATTACATGTGTCCTATATTTCCCCCCATTGACTCCAAGCCTGCCCCTGCTCCCCGCTCTAGGCCTTCACCAACCTGTTGTCTGTGTCCATGGGTTACACATATATACATACAAGTTCTTTGGTTGATCTCTTCCCACCCACCCACCTTCCTCTGCCTTCCCTCTAAGCACACAATTTAGAGAAGTAGAAGTGACCTAATGTTATTGAGCTCCTAATTTTATTTCTGCCTAGTACTTTCACATGCATTATCTTATCTAATACTCAAGATAATCCAGTTTACATTATTATTTACATTTTTAAAAAGAAGTTAAGTAACTTGCAAATGATTGCATAGCTCATGAGTGGGGGAAATGGAAACAGCACCCAGTTCTATCCAGTTGGGATAGCCATGTTTTTGTCACCATCTCACATACCCTCACCACCTCTCTTGGCTCAAACAATGATTACATTCCACTAAATGTGGCATCATATGTGGTTTTCATGTTGCTGCAAAGCCTTCAAAGCCTTCCTTTTAAATGGCACCATATTATTCCAACTATAGTTTATGCACCATTTCCTATTGTTGAGTATTCACATTCCTTCCAAATCTTTTTGCCATTAAAAAGAATTCTGGCCCCGGTTGGTTTGGCTCAGTGGATGGAGCGTTAGCCTACAGAGTGAAGGGTCCCAGGTTCGATTCCAGTCAAGGGCACATGCCAGGGTTGCAGGCTCCATCCCCAGTAGGGGGCATGTAGGAGGCAGCCAATCAATGATTCTCTCTCATCATTGATATTTCTATCTCTCTTTTCCCTCTCCTTTCCTCTCTGAAATCAATAAAAAATGTAATTTTTAAAAAATGGAATTCTGACAGTTGCATCGGGCTGATAAGAGTAGAAATGAGGGAGTGGTGGGCCATTTGGGGGGTTTCTTTGGCATTACAAGTGACCTCATCTACAGAACTCCTCCTTCAGCTCCCTGCCCACATACCTGCTCTCTCCATGCTGACTGTCTCTTTTTCTTCAATTTTTTTTATTGATTAAGGTATTACATGTGTCCATATCTCCCCACTGCCCCCCCACACACCACTCCCATACATGCCCTCATCCCCCAGTTGATTTCAGAGAGGAAGGGAGAGGGAGAGAGAGATAGAAACATCAATGATGATAGAACATCGTTGATCATCTGCCTCCTACACACTCCACACTGGGGATCGAGCTGGGTTGCAGTGTGGGGCGTGTAGGGGGCAGGTGATCAATTAATTGAACTGTGACCTCCTGGTTCATAGGTTGATGCTCAACCACTGAGACATGTCGGCCGGGCTCCATGAAATTTTTAAAGAGCATTTATACCAGGAGCCAGGAGACCTGGCATTATCCTCCATTCTACCATTCTTTTCATTTTATTTTGTTCTTGCTCTGACACTTGCATGAATATGTTACTTGAGGGGGCAAATGAGGAGCAGGGAATAAATTCAGTTATCTATAACTTCGAAAAGTATTCAAAAATTGTTCCATTATGATAGTAACATATGCACACACATAAATATGCACTTACACATGAATACAGCATCAATATCTTAATGTGATAATCAAATCCAGGGGGAGAAATCGAATAACTTTTAGCTTACCAGATATAAAATTGTTAAAGTAGCTCAATTTAGTCATTTTATCACTATAGAAACTGAGACACAAAAGAGAAATTACTTAGTCAAGGTGTTTCAGTTCATTGTCAGAGGTAATAAAATAATCAAAATATTGCCACAGAGCAGGCTAGCAAGTTGCAAACATATACAAGATATTTTGTCACAAATTGTCTCATTTTGATCTCAACCCCAGTCACACTCTTGTGCAAACTGTAACAGGATAAAGATCCCTAAGGAAAAGATTAGAATATTCCTTTTCTAGAAGCTTTAGAACACAATACAACCATGGGTAGCTCTAGGTTAAATTACTAAAATCAGTGATTAAAATAAAGGTTATAGTTCCTATGCTTATCAGAACTGCAGAATTGTTGTAAGATCTACATTCTGCTAGGAAGTTTCCTACCATTAGCCCCATAGATTGTGCTGCAGTTGAGATTTTTACATTTTATCTCTGGCTTTTAATGTTTAGAAAATTTGCCCCTTTTTAATCTAAAGCATTTTATGAATGTAATGATTAAATTAAAGTGTAATGAACATATGTAACAGATAAGTAATGTAAGTATATAAGACTAAATAAATAAAATAAAAGAGAATATACTTACAAAAACCTCTCTGAGAGATTTGAAGTATGATTTTCCTAAAAGAAATATAATTTTAGTTGCAAGGAAGTTTAATTTAGATCTTATCAAAAGGATATCATTTCCAAAAGATAAAAGGAAAGGCTGAAGAACTTGGCTGTCCTGGTTATTGTTTGTTTGTTTTTTAATTGGAACTTCATTCTTTGTCACAGGTAGGGCATTCATTCAGCCAGGTCTACCAGTCTGTCTTTGGCAATGAAAGAAGCAAAACTGCTTATTTCTATCAAATAAGAAAAACTTCGAAAATGAAATGAACATTTCTTCTTTTTTTTTTTTCTTTTTAATCCTCACCTGAGGATATTTCTCCATTGATTTTTAGAGAGAGTGGAAGAGGGAGGGAAAGACAGAGAGAAACATCCATGTGAGAGAAACACATTGATTGGTTGCCTCCTGCACTAGCCCCAACCAGGGCCCAAGCCAGGGAGGAGCCTGCAACTGAGGTGTATGTGCCCCTTGACCTGAATGGAACCCGGGACCCTTTGGTCCACAGGCTGATGCTCTATCCACTGAGCCAAACCAGCTAGGGCAGTGGTCGGCAAACTCATTAGTCAACAGAGCCAAATATCAACAGTACAACGATTGAAATTTCTTTTGAGAGCCAAATTTTTTAAACTTAAACTTCTTCTAACGCCACTTCTTCAAAATAGACTCGCCCAGGCCGTGGTATTTTGTGGAAGAGCCACACTCAAGGGGCCAAAGAGCCGCATGTGGCTCGCGAGCTGCAGTTTGCCGACCACGGGTCTAGGGCAAAATGAAATTAGCATTTCCAACAGAAGAAAGGGGAAGTGTTGACTAAGACATGGTTTTGAATTATTTATGTCTCCTGATCTGTGCATTCCACGGGGAACTCAGAAGATTGCTGAGGGAATATGGGAACCAAGAGCTGTGGGCAGGGGCTCATCATTCGCTACAATGAAATGTTCGGCCACTAGGAAGTAAATGACACGTTTCCTGTCATTTCCAGCTTACAGGTTTGCTTTGGCAGTATAGGGATTAGCCTTCAGTCAGTGGAGGCTTAGAAAAAGCAACCTTCCTCTTGGAAAGGAAAATGTGTCCTCTAAAATGGATGCTCAACATACCCTCAGCCTAAACATCGCCATCCAACCCCAAAGGTTGGGGAGTCTCCTCTGTAACTGAGAAGGAGAGTCCGTAAACATTTATCCGTGTGCACACCCGTTTATTATAGGTCTCCTCCACCGGAATCTATAGGTGCTCTCTGAAGTGATGAAGCTCATCTTGTTCATCTTGGGAGTGTCAGAAACTCGGAAAGTGGGTGTTCAAAAGTACTTGTGATCTGGGAATATATCCGAAGAAAACAGAAACACCCATCAGAAAGGATATATGCACCCCTATGTTCATAGTAGCACAATTTACAATAGCTAAGATTTGAAACATCCTAAGTGGCCATCAGCAGATGAGTGGATTAGGAAACTGTGGTACATCTACACAATGGAATACTACGCTGCTGTAAAAAAGAAGGAACGCTTACCATTTGCAACAGCATGGATGGAACTGGAGAGCATTATGCTGAGTGAAATAAGCCAGTCAGAGAAAGATAAGTATCACATGATCTCACTTGTTTGTGGAATATAATGAACAACATAAAACGATGAACAAAAATAGAGTCAGAGTCATAGAAGCATGAAACAGACTGTCCAACCTATGAGGGAAGGCGGGGGGGAGGAGGGGGTAAGAGATCAACCAAAGGACTTGTATGCATGTGTATGAGCATAACCAATGGACACAGACAGTAGGGGGGTGAGGGCATGTGCTGGGGGGTAGGGGTGGCCGGGGAGAGGTCAATGGGGGGGAAAAGGAGACTTATGTAATACTTTAAACAATAAAGAATTTTTTAAATGTATTTGTGGAATGAATAGGCCAATGTCACGGTTACCTGGGTGAGCTATCAATCCAACCATCTCTAGGGATGCTAAGCTGCTGAAGGGAGGACAACCGTGGGATTCTACCATGAACAGGGATAAAGGAGGGGCAAAATCAAAATTTAAAAATAGGGGCTGGAAAATCACTATTAGGATTTATGAGGTGTGGGGGGGGGTGTACAGAGTGTTTTGGAACTTCACCTGTGCAAGTGGGCCCTGTAGTGTCCCTTCCCAATGATGCCGGCACGCTTTGGATTAACAAGCATGGAAGCATGAATTTACCACACAAGCAGAGTGATTTCCAACCCTGAGAACAGTGGTTTTCACAAACCAGGAGGGAATCTATTTTGGCCACAGCCCAGGGGAACACTAACCATATCATATTGTAAATATAAAAGTCCCAACAGCTTTAAAAGGAAACAAAAGCAACCTTAGTATTCCCCTTCCTATAATTCTAGAAACAAATGTTTCCATTAGGAAATGTGTGCTAGTGAAACAACCTTTTCCCTGGAAATTCCATTTAGACGGTTAAAATCAATATTGAGTTGTTTGCCCAACTATTTCATATGAAAAACACCCACATTTTTTGCTTGGGATGCTACAATTTAATATGAAATAACTTCTCTTGACAGGAAAATATGACTGTTGCTTAGTGATGTTTTAATGTAACTTTCTTTTTTAATGAAGATTACATTCTCATGATTCAGAAAGATCAATCCCCCTTTTTTCCCACTTTATATTTAGTTTCTTCTCTTACTGGGAATGCTTAGTGAAGATCTGGACTATTCATTTCCTGTCTTCCAAATTGTCCGGGCAAATAGTAAAGGCAAGAATAGTTAAAGATACATGTATTTTTTAGAATTACACTTTACTAAAATATATGCCCTCCACAAATGTTTTGCATCTAAGGTTAAGAAACACTAGGGTTCTTGCTCCTACAGATGTCTAATTATCTTTGCAAGAATTTCCCTAATACTACATGAAAAAAAAACTCTTAATACCTCAAAAATTGTACCTCCTAGTAGACTCTTCATTGGCTATAAACTTTACCTATAGCTTCCACCAATTGGATCTTCTTTGGGCTTGCTTACTTGTTACTGCCTTCTAAATAATAAAGTCAGCTCGGCCAGCATAGCTCAGTGGTTGAGCGTCAACCTATGAACCAAGAGGTCACAGTTTGAGCACACATGCCCAGATGCCCAGGTTGTGGGCTCAATCCCCAGAAAGGAGGGGGGGGGGGGGGGCGGGGGAGGTGCAGGAGGCAGCAGATCAATGATTCTTTCATCATTTATGTTTCTATCGCTCTCTCCCTCTCCCTTCTCCTCTGAAATCAATTTTATATATATCCTATATAATAAAAGCCTAATATGCTAAGTGTCCAGTCAGCCAGTCGGCCATTCAACCAATCAAAGTGTAATATGCTTATGATATACTAAGGCCGCTCAACTGTTTGCTGTGACGTGCACTGACCACCAGGGGGCAGACAGTCGACTGGTTAACCAGTTGCTATGACGTGCATTGACCACAAGGGGGCAGATGCTCTGACTGGTAGGTTAGCTTGCTGTTGAGGTCTGGTCAACTGGGACTGAGCAAGATGGGTGGGACATGCCCTGGAGCCCTCCCACGGTCCCTCCCCAGCTGGCCAACCTCCCATGTCCCTCCCCGGCTCCGATCATGCACCGGTGGGGTACATTGGCCTGGCCTGCGCCCTCTTGCAATCTGGGACCCCTCGGGGCATGTCAGAGAGCCAGTTTCAGCCCAATCCCACAGGCCAGGCCAAGGGACCCTACTGGTGCATGAATTTGTGCACCGGGCCCCTCTCTCTCTCTCTCTCTCTCTCTCTCTCTATATATATATATATATATATATATATATATGTCATTTCCCAGAAATATCGCATGTCCCAAGTGAATGTGGCCATAACTAAATGAGGTTTGGTGTACAATAATAACTAAATTTAATTTAATTTTTAAATTTCAATATCAATCCTGATTTAAAAGAACCACAGAGTGGAATATCATGAAAATAAATATACTTTTAGATCTATAGGGTACATTGCAGTTGGAAATACAAAATATGACACCATCATCACTTAGGCCCATGAAAGGCCTTTTTAAACTGATCAGGTTTCAAAATTATATATCAATTAATTAATAATTGCATCCTTTACTTAACCTTAAGGATAGACCTTTAATAAAAATCAGTATGCATTCTAATTGTTTATTTACAAAATATTAATATTCAGACAGAAGGATCTCTAAAACATAGTTAATTAAATATGAATTAATGTGGTGGAATATTTAATTATCTTTTCTACACCTCTCAACTAATGATTATGTAAATGCCTTGCGTTTAATCTTATTGCCAGGAAATTAACTTAATGGCCTTCAACAAATGAACATTTTGTATGCATTACAGGACACTTTATCTAAATTTTAACAGCGTGGTATTAGTTTCAGATAATAACATGATTACACAATTTAAAATGTAAATGTATACAATACCTCTACCCCTCCTCCCACCCTTTTTACAAAGGAGAGACTAAAATTGTCCAAATGTCATTCAATAAGTCAGGTTCTGAAATGTGAAAGGTTTCTTTGCTTATCATAGAGGAAGCCGGGACCTTTTAAAGGAAATATTTCAAAAGGAAAAAGACAAGTCCCTTTACAGTGGACAGTGAAATCAATGAATTCACACAACGCCACCTCTCAAAGTAAATCACTTTGGATGGCAATGGATGTCAGGGGCATCAGCCCTCTAAGTGATTTCTCCAAGCTTTGGGGATTTTCTGAAGCGCCAGCACTTTTGGGTATGTGAACAGAACCTTGGGACTTGGAGCCCCCTTAAGGAATCGAATCCCAGGATTAATTGTACATCTCATTAGATATGCCTAAAAATATGGGCGTCAGCAACTGAATTTCCCAGAGGAAGATCCTTGTCTTGAACCGTCTCTATGAATAGACACTCCAATATATAACTAATTAGAAGTGATCTGCCCTACACTGGATGGACAATCTCACACGGGGGATGCGAGGCCGGTGAATAGCCAGGCATTCCTTGTTGCATTGACTGTAGTTGCATAGATGTTGGTGCCCCCAACATAACTCCCTGCTCCTAACACTTCAGAGCATAGCAGCACAAATGCCAGCTGGAGGCACCAACATTTCATTTCCTGAGGATTCCTTTGCCACCAGAGACCACTTGGCTGTCTTCCTGGCAGATCAAGTTCCTGGAGTCTGGGATCAGGCCTCCCCATCCCAGCATCAATGATCGGAGTTGGTATGTTAATGACTGGCTACCTGGCTTGCCCCTTGAGTGAGATCATTCTGAGGCACGTGTTTTGCACTGGTTCCCTGAGTTTCCTGTGGGAAGTAAGTTCCAGTTGCCTTGAATGTGGCTTGATAATGTCCTCTTTATTGCTTCTGCTTCACTCCCCAACTCCTTTACTAGTGTTATTTCACTTCTCAAATGAACTCCTTTTATTTGCATCTTAACTCAGCCTGCTTCTGGGAAAATCGAAACTAAAATGTTAAATCTGTTTGCTGGTGGGAGAAGAATGCAGTTAGTCACAGAACTGAGATCAGGACATGATAAAGTGGCATTATGATGATCTCCAAGATACAGGAATTCCTGGTTTCATTAGATCACTAGAGGCCTGATGCATGAAATACATGCAAGAGTAGCCCTTCCTTCCCCTGGCTGCCAGCACCAGCTTCCCTCTGGCACCCGGGACCTGGGCTTCTCTCCGGCCACCAACAGGCATCCGGGACCCAGGCTTCCCTCCAGCCACCAGCTTCGTCCAGAAGGTTGTCCAGAAGGATGTCCGGTCTAATTAGCATATTTTGTTTATTATTATAAATAGTCATCTATATTATGAAAGAACTTAAATTAGGATGTGTAGAAAACTGGGCAATAATATGTTCTTAAATCCAGCTGAACTTCTGGCCAGGAAAATTGGGGGAAAATGTTGGATTTCCTTGGCATAGTCTAATGTTCCACCTTCTATTCTTGGCGAGATTGCAATCTATAATAATGAAAACATAATATGCTAATTAGACCAGACATCCTTCCAGAGGACCTTCCAGACAAAGCCGGGGCTGCGAGGGAAGCCAGGGTCCCAGGTGCCAGAGGGAAGCCAGTGCCGGCAGCTGGGGGAAGGAAGGCCTACTCTTACATGAATTTTGTACATCGGGCCTCTAGGACAAGTATAACAGCCTTTGACTCTGTCCTCTCTGTGGACGATGTTAAATTAAGATGACTTTCGGGGGAGAAACCAAGATGGCTGCATAGGTAAACACCTATACTGCTGCCTCACACAACAATTTCAAAACTGCAACTGGAAGACAGAGCGGACATCATCCAGAACCACCAGAAAGCTGGCTGAGTGGAAATTATACAACTAGAAGGAAAGAGAAAAGGATACTGAGACTCAGAGGAGCTGTGGAGATGCAGAGACCCGTGTGTGCAGAAAGGGCGGATGGCTGAATACGTGGCTGGCTTACTCACGGTGCACAGAGAGGGCAGGCAGCAAGCGCACGGCTAGCTTTCTCGTTTGGAAGGGAAACAAAACCTCCTGACTGCACTGAAATCCAGCTCCGGGTGAGACTTTGGGTACCAGACTAATTTGGGGAGGAACTGGACTGTCTGGCAGCGGGCTCAAGAGCAGCCTTCTCTCAGAGGTGCTTGCAGCCATTGCTGCGGGACACTGAGACACAGGGGCCTCTTAGGGCGGGGCTGACAGGAAACCAAGGCTGTCTGCTCCACCCTGAGACTCCGCCCCATCCAAGCTGAGCACAGAAGATCTCCCAGCAGAGACACTGCTGATCCTCACAGCCAATTGACCTGGAGGTCAACTCCCCCCAGTGATACCAATAACAATCAAGGCTTAACTACAACAAGACTGCACACACAGCCCACAAAGGGGTGCACCAAGAGTGTTCACCTCAGGTAACTGGGGAGGCTGAGCCACTGGGCCCTAGAGGACACCTAGCACACAAAGCCACTCCATCAACTCAGGGAAGCAGCTAAAATGTGGAGACAAAGAGGCAGGCCACAAATGAAGGAAATAGAGGAAAGCAAAAGACTGGATATAGAGTTCAAAACCATGGTTATAAGGTTTTTCAAGAATTTCCTAGAAAAGGCCAATAAATTTAACGAGACCCTCAAGGATATGAAAAAGGATCAACTAAAAATTAAGCCAGGGGTCCTCAAACTTTTTAAACAGGGGGCCAGTTCACTGTCCCTCAGACCGTTGGAGGGCCGGACTATAGTTTAAAAAAAACGAAGAACAAATTCCTATGCACACTGCACATATCTTATTTTGAAGTAAAAAAACAAAATGGCAAAAACACCCGCATGTGGCCTGTGGGCCGTAGTTTGAGGACGCCTGAATTAAGCATACACCTACTGAAATAAAAAATATTATACAGAGACCTAAAAGCAGACTAGAGGATCTCAAGAATCAAGTCAAAGATTTGGAATACAAAGAAGCAAAAAATACTCCTCCGGAAAAGCAAAAAGAAAAAAGAATCCAAAAAGTTGAAGATAGTTTAAGAAGCCTCTGGGACAACTTCAAGCGTACCAACATCAGAATTATGGGGGTGCCAGAAGAAGAGAGAGAGCAAGATACTAAAAACCTATTTGAAGAATTAGTGACAGAAAACTTCCCCCACCTGGTGAAAGAAATAGACTTACAAGTCCAGGAAGCACACAGAACCCCAAACAAAAGGAATCCAAAGAGGACCACACCAAGACACATCATAATTAAAATGCCAAGAGCAGAAGACAAAGAGAATATTAAAAGCAGCAAGAGAAAAGAAATTAGTTATCTACAAGGGAGCACCCATATGATTGTCAGCTGATTTCTCAACAGAAACTATGCAGGCCAGACGGGAATGGCAAGAAATATTCAAAGTGATGAATAGCAAGAACCTACAACCAAGATTACTCTACCCAGCAAAGCTACCATTCAGAATTGAAGGTCAGATAAAGAGCTTCACAGATAAGAAAAAGCTAAAGGAGTTCATCACCACCAAACCAGAATTATATGAAATGCTGAAAGCTATTCTTTAAGAAGAGGAAGAAGAAGAAAAAGATAAAGATAAAAATTATGAACAACAAATACATATCTATCAACAAATGAATCTAAAAATCAAGGGAATAAAATATCTGATGAACAGTATTAACTGGTGAATATAATAGAATCAGGGGCATAGAAAGGGAGTGGACTGACAATTCTCTGGGGAAAAGGGGAGTGGGGGGTGCGGGAAGAGACGGAACAAAAAGCGTACACCTATGGATGAGGACAGTGGGGTGGGGTAAGGGCAGAGGGTGGGGTAGGAATCTGGTGGAGGGGAGTTATGGGGGGAAAAAAGGGAACAATTGTAATAATCTGAACAATAAAGATTTATTAAATCTAAAAAAAAATTTTACATATGCCTTTGGGAACTGGGCAGAGGAAGCACAGGAGGAAGGTGGTAGTTTTGGTTCCCCTTCTCTCCTTCAGTTTTATATATATTCATATTTTTGAAGTTCATATAGAAGTGTTTAAAAATTAAACAAGATTCCACTTCTAATATAGTTTGAAAATTGGTCAAACTATAATAAATAGATGAGCAGGGGGAGGAAGAATAAAGGAAAGACTGGTCAACGTTAATCCTTATGAGCCACTCGGTCATCCTATCTAATAATAGACAAATATGCAAATTGACCATACCTCCAACACACCCACAAGCCATGCCCACCATCCAATCAGAGCGAGTATGCAAATTAACCCAAACCAAGATGGCTACAGCCACAGAGAGCAAGGTTTCCTAAGTAACAGAGGAAGCCAAGCTTTCCGCCTGCCCTTGCCAGGCCTAAGCCTCCACTCAAGCTACAAAGTTTCAATTATAGAAGGTAAACAAATTCAAACAAATGGCGGCAGAATGGAGCTTGAGAGAGCAGGCCAGGGTTGCCGGCGGCAACAGGTGAAGCAAAGCTTTCCGCACACACTGGCTGGGCTCACCCGCTTAAGGCAACAAAGTTTCAATTATAACCCCAACACAAATGGCTGCCGGCCTCGGAGGGAGCCCCAGACTTGGCTTGGCTCCGCTCCAGGCTACAAAGTTTCAATTGTAGAAGATACATAAATTCCAGATACCAGGGCCTCCGCTTGGGTTGCCAGGGGGCGTGGCCAGCCTGCAAACCACCACAGGCCCCTCGCTCAGGCCGCCCCACGCCCCAAGGGAAACCCCACCTGATCCGGGACGCCCTTCAGGGCAAACCAGCTGGCCCCCACCCCTGTACCAGGCCTTTATCCTATCTAATAAAAGAGTACTATGCAGATTGATCATCACTGCAACACACAATATAGCTGCCCCCATGTGGACACAAGATGGCCACCACAGATGGCCAGCAGGAGAGGGCAGTTGGGAGGCACCCGGCCTGCAAGGGAGGGCAGTTGAGAAGGACCAGGCCTGCAAGGGAGGACAGTTGGAGGTGATCAACCCTGCAGGAGAGGGCAGTTAGAGGTGACCAGGCCGGCAGAGGAGGGAAGTTGGGGGCAAACAGGCTGGCCGCCGAGTGGTTAGGGGGTGATCAGGCTAGCAGGCAGAAGCGGTTAGGGGCAATCAGGAAGGCAGGCAGGCAAGCAGTTGGGAGCCAGCAGTCCTGGATTGTGAGAGGGATGTCCGACTGCCCGTTTAGGCCCAATCCCAGTGGGGTCCCAGATTGGAGAGGGTACAGGCTGGGCTGAGGGACAACCCCCCTCCGTGCACGAATTTCATGCACCAGGCCTCTAGTTTGTTATAAAACTCACTACCAACTGAATATTCAGCTCTGTGTTTCTAAAATACAATCACAGGAGGCAGAGGGGACAAGAGACAAATGAATAAACATAAACACCTATTTCACTGCAATCTAGTAATACAGCCAAATAACACAGGCTCCTTGGTGCCAAGTAGCAATGATCAGTGTTAAAAGCTCAACTACGTTCAGAGAAAATACAATGTGTGCTTCATGTCTGAGTCTCAGCACTACTATAGAATGTTACAGACAGGAAATGTTTCTAATAGGCTGTTGAGAACACAAACCCATAGGTCACGACAGTTGTATGTGTTGAAAAATTAAACTTCTCATAAACTCTGATTTAATTCAGCCATTAATTCATGCTAAGACTCCTCATTTTATTACAGACCAAACGAAAGGCTACAATCTACAGATTATGTTACAATGAACTGGAGCCTCTGAGTTCCTCTTCTCTGAGTTGGAAAGTGAATGTAAAACCCCTATATTCTGCATCCCGAAAGCTGGGCAAAGCAGTGGAGGTTTCAATTAAAAACCACAGGAACAGAAAGGAACATGTCAATAAAACCACAGACGTGTAAGTACTGCATACTCGTTTGCAAACAAACTCAGCAAGCCTTCTTGGAGTCGGAGTCCATGACGGTAGGTTGAAACTGGATGTGTGATGGTGGAGGTGCCCACCCAGCGTGGTTTTCCCTCATGGCGTAGACAGGGGAGTGCGGACTTGCACCCGTGGTTCCCGGAGGCAAATGCAATGAGGAGAGACTGCCCGACTGAAGAGTGCATCACTGGAGTGGGGAACGCTGAAATGATACTAAATCTACCTTTTAAGTAGGAAGATAGATCATCAAAGTAAGTGCACTTTTAAGGCTGAACTGATATGCAATCAGTAACGGTGGGAAATTAGTTTTTTTCAAATACAGACTTCAGGTTAATAGCCATTTAAATTACATGGTGTTCACTGTAAGTTTCTTGCAAACAGTGTCTGACATTAGAATATATGCGATGAGTAATCAGTTGGTTATAGAGCAGTGTCATCAGTACATAAAATATGACACATTTTACAAGGCCAAAACTGGAATAAAGGCAGTCAAGTGAGCAGAACGCAGGCGAAGTGTTTAATTTATAATCCACTGAACGTAGCTGTGTATTTTTTAATATGCAATGTGTTACAAATTCTTAAGAGAAAACTGTTATGTGGGAAAAATTGGATAGTTTACCTGGTTCATTAATTAGGCTAAATGTGGCTTAACTTTGCAACCAGTTAATAACTGGCTTTAAATATATTTATATTAGCTTCTCATTACGCTTGAACAGTTCATGAAATTAATCTTATTGACAACCTAGTGTACTAAGAGACTGTTTTGAAGCTCCAAAAATATTCAGGATTTTTTGTTGTTGTTGTTAAGGACTATATCAGGCCCTAACCAGTTTGGCTCAGTGGATAGAGCATCGGACTGCAGACTGAAGGGTCCTGTGTTCGATTCCAGTCAAGAGCACATGGCAGGGTTGTGGTCTTGATCCCCCCCAGTGTGGGGCTTGCAGGAGGCAGCCAATCGATGATTCTCTTTCATCATTGATGTTTCCATCTCTCTTTCCCTCTCCCTTCCTCTCTGAAATCAAGAAAAATATATATTTTTAAAAAGAACGATATCAGTTGACTTTGACAAAGAATGCTTTATTTTTCTTTCCACCAAAAAATAAAAATGTTTATTTTGTCTGTATGGAAGAACAATAGAAATAAAAGTCAGCTTTGTTTCTTTCCCAACCTTTGATGCTTACTCTACTGCAGAGTCTAATGAAACATGGCAGACACAGCCCTTACTGTTGATTGTATGGAGGGTTTTGTTCCTGAGTGAAAGATAAAAGGCTGGGGATGAAAGGGAACATATTCTACTTTCCCGGGTTCCTATATATTGTAAGGGATATACAGTGTGGTGTTTCAGGAAATTCAAAGGTTGTGATATGGCCTGAATTTCCTAACCAATTTTCATGAGTTTGATAGAGGCTTAACCCTCAATCTCTTGCTTCTTATCAGTCTGTTGAGGAGTCTTCTAATTACTATAATGACAGAGCCTGACAATTATAGATGGTGTTATTTTGATGTCAAAATAGAATCACAATTTCTTTAAATGGAGTATACTATCAGTGTATTTGAAAATAAAATTGTAGTTATGAAAAACAGAACATAAAACAAGTTCTATCAAAATCTATTCATTGCTGTGTCTCCCATACTTATTCAGCCTAGTCTACCACAGAGTAGGTGTTTGATAAACAGCATTTTGGTGGATAAATAAAAGAATTAATAAATGAAATGTGACATTAGGTGGAAAAAATCTAAACGCTATATTTTCTAAAACGTGCCCCACTCTGCTTTTTTTTTTTTCTTAAATGAGACCTGCTGCATTATAAAAATGATGTAAAATGTCTTATTCCCTTAGCCAGGGGGTCCTCAAACTACGGCCCACGGGCCACATGCGGCCCGCCGAGGACATTTATCCAGCCCGCCGGGTGTTTTTGCCACCGCTGCCAGTCCTGCTTAGCAGCCGACTTAGCAGTGTGCATAGGAATTTGTTCATAGTTTTTTTTTTTAAACTATAGTCCGGCCCTCCAACGGTCTGAGGGACAGTGAACTGGCCACCTGTTTAAAAAGTTTGAGGACCCCTGCCTTAGACACTCCAATTTTCAGATCATATCACAACTGAATAAGGTTTCACTAAGAGCACCACTTTAGCAATGGACAGCATGAAAATTTTTTATTTTCATTGGATGGATTGTAATACAGAAAACCCCAAAATCGGTATTTGACTGTCTTAAATATTTCTGTGCGAATTCGTAGTTGTTGCAAATTGTAAGAAAAGAACAGCCCAGCCAGTGATTGAACGTTGACCTATGAACCAGGAAGTCACGATTTGATTCCCGGGAGGGTTGCAGGCTAGATCCCCAGTGGGAGGTGTGCAGGAGGCAGCCAATTGGTGATTCTCTCTCATCATTGATGTTTCTATATCTTTCTCCCTCTCCCTTCCTCTCTGAAATCAATAAAAATATATTTATTAAAAAAAGAGAAGATCAATGATGATTAGCCTTCTTCCTAACCTACTCAAATATATTATTAATAAAACACCAAATCTTTAATACTGAAGTCCCAAAATGCAGCTTAGTTATATGCAGGCATATATTAGAGTATTAAAAAGCAGTTAGCACAAAGCATACTGGAATAGCTGTAACAATTATTTACCTAATGTAATGTGTATACAAATTAAAAGGTTAAAGTTAATAATATGCCGAGAAAGCTAAACAAATTAAGAAATAATGCATTTATCGCATGCTAAATGATTTGACATTTATTTAAAACAAGGAATCTTGCTAAATTAGCTTCCAACATAAAAAAATACTCAGTTTTATGTATTAAAATGTATATCAACTAAAATTTTAAATGTTTTGAAGCTTCCAATATAAGCACTGCGATTAGCACCCTGGGGGATACAAAAAATTAAATGGTAATATCCGACCTAATAAAAGAGTAATATGCAAATTGACCCTAACTCTGCTACACTCACAAGCCACGCCAACAAGCCATGCCCACAAGCCAATCAGGAGCAAATATGTAAATAAACCCAACCAAGATGGCTACAGCCACAGAGAGCAGGAGGGAGGCTTGGGTTTCCCAGGCTAAGCCTCCGCTCAGGGCTACAAAGTTTCAATTATAGAAAGTAAACAAAACCAAACAGAAATGGTGGCAGCTACGGAGCTGGAAAGAGCAGGAGGCAAGGGTTGCCCCCAGCAACAGAGGAAGCCAAGCATTCCACCTGCCCTGGCAGGCCCAGGCCTCCACTCCAGGCTACAAAGTTTCAATTATAGAAGGTGAATTAACTCCAACAGAAAAGGCTGCCAGCCACGGAGCGAGCAGGAGGCTTGGCTCCGCTCCAGGCTACAAAGTTTCAATTGTAGAAGATACATAAATTCCAGATACCAGGGCCTCCACTTGGGTTGCCAGGGGGTGTGGCTGGCCTGCAAACCACCACAGGCCCCTCGCTCAGGATGCCCCATGCCCCAAGGGAACCCCCACCCTGATCCAGGACACACTTCAGGGCAAACCAGCTGGCTCCCACCCCTGCACCAGGCCTCTATCCTATCTAATAAAAGAGTGATATACAGATTGACCATCACTCCAACACACAATATGGTTGCCCCCATGTGGTCAAAGATCCTGCCTCCATGTGGACACAAGATGGCCACCACAAGATGGCCAGCAGGGGAGGGCAGTTGGGAGGCACCAGGCCTGAAAGGGAGGGCAGTTGAGAGGGACCAGGCCTGCAAGGGAGGGCAGTTGGAGGCGATCAACACTGCAGGGGAGGGCAGTTAAGGGTGACCAGGCCAGCAGAGGAGGGAAGTTTGGGGCAAACAGGCTGGCAGGGGAGCAGTTAGACATCAATCAGGTTGGCATGGGAGTGGTTAGGGGGTTATCAGGCTGGCAGGCAGAAGTGGTTAGGGGCAATCAGGAAGGCAGGCAGGCGAGCAGTTGGGAGCCAGCAGTCCTGGATTGTTAGAGGGATGTCTGATTGCCCTCGAGGGGTCCCAGATTGGAGAGGGTGCAGGCTGGGCTGAGGGACACCCCCCACTCCATGCACAAATTTTGTGCACCAGGCCTCTAGTATTAATATAATAATAATAACAATAATAAACTGGCCATAGTTGAATTGCTGCTATGTTTCTGTAACATTAAGCCATTTTTTAAAATCCTCACCTGAGGAGTGAGGATATTTTTTCCATTGATTTTCAGAGAGAGTGGAAGGGAGGGAGGAGGGGAAGAGAGAGAGAAACATCAATTGGTAGCCTTCTGCACAGGCCCCTACCAGGGTCAGGGATTGAACCTGCAGCTCAGGTACCTGCCCTTGACCGTATCAAACATAAGACCCTTCCATCCACGGGTTGACACTCTAACCACTGAGCAAAACTGGCCAGGGCATGTTAAACCATTTTGACACCCACTGCTTCATCTCACACTAACTACAGAACTGTCTGCTTTAGTCTCAATGCAGGAAGCAATTACTGACGTCCTAGAGCCATGGTCATGTATCTCTGAGGACATGTATGTCTGAGTCAAAATCTGTTTGAGCCCAAGTCTCACACTTTCCCCCAAAACTGAAACTGAGTGTATGTAAAACTTGAGTGTGCATGTGTACACACACACACACACACACACAAACACACACACACAATGCAGTATACAGTGGTGTGTCCTGGGAGTGGTGTGAAGAGAAGAAAAATTATTTTTTGCTGGTGAGGGATGAAAGAAGGCTGGATGGTGGAATGGCTTTTGAAATGAGCTTTGATATGTTAGTAGGATTTCACTGGTTCAAGATATAGAAGATATAGCAGGCAAAGGGGGAAAAACTGAGTCACAGAACAAAAGCAATATTGATGAAAAGATGATCTAGGCTATTCAAGTTGGTAACTGAGTAGCATTTAGGATGCTACTGGCATCTTCCTCTCTCTTCAATACCATTCCCAAAATATTACTCTTAGGCCCGTTGTAGATAAGGGCTGTTTCTTTGAGGCATTACACAAGTATACAAAATAAAAATATAAATCAAAGCACTTTTTTATTCATCATCTTGCACTATGTTATTTTATATATTTACACATAATAGGCACAAATTTATACTATATAAAGGATATTTATACTATTATTTTAATCTTCAAAGATCTCAAACTCATAGTCAAATGTCAAGTATCTTCTATAAGTGATTTATAAATATGTCTATCCCAATTTGGGGAATTACACAGAGTTCAGGAAAACAGGATTTTTATAAAAATGATAAGCCATTAATAGATAACATTAATGAGTTAGAAACATTTTTTTAGACACTTAGAAATATATCTCTCTCAGCCAGTTTATATAATATATAATTCATTGAGATCTTACTTAAAACTAGAGGCCTGATGTATGAAATTCATGCAAGAGTAGATCTTTGCAGCTGCAGCAGCTGCCTGGATCCCTTGGCTGCAGTCCCAGCTTCATTTGGAAGGATATCCGGTCTAATTAGCATATTGTGCTTTTATTATTATAGATAATAACATTCATTAATGACCATTTCCAAAAACTTATAAAACAAAGAAAACTTATAGATAGCATTATCCATCCCTCAAAGTTAAATTCCTGTATCAAAGTGTACTGACATTTTTAAAGCTCTTAAAGAAGAAATATAATTTTATAGCAGTTGATATGAATTTAAATTATTGGAATGATGAATGTTTATTGAGACATTTTGCTTATAATTTATCATAATACTAGGTCAAAATGTAATTGTGAGAAAAGTTTTATTAAGACATCCCCTGATGCAGGCCAGGCTGAGGGACCCCCCCCCCCCTTCCCGTGCATGAATTTCATGCACCGGGCTTCTAGTCAATGATAAGAGAGCATCATTGATCATCTGCTCCCTGCACGCCCCACACTGGGGATTAAGCCTGGGCTGCAGCATGAGGCATGTAGGGGACAGCTGATCAATTAATCCAACCATGACCTCCTGATTCATAGGTCTACGCTCAACCACTGAGCCACACTGGACAAACTATTTGCTCATTATATTTACTCATTTAGTCGTTGACTTTCAGAAAATGCCTTTTTAAAAGATAGTCAGTAGAATTCCTACCAAGTGATAGGCCATCGATCTCAGTTTGTTCTGAACAGCCTTATCTCATAATTGCCATTCCTCAATGTTCCCAGCAGGGTCCTGGTTTAGATGATACAGGATATGGTCACATGACTACTAAGAAGCTATCTAAATGGAGTTTTATGCTAAAAATCCAAAATGAAAGAACTACTGATTCTCAATAAAAGAACAAGTAAATGATAATCGTATGTAATTTTTGAAATTTTAACTTTTTATCATAAAAATTTCAGGCAAGTAATAGTATAACTAACACTATATTATGAGCCTCCACATAGCCTTCATCCAATTTTAACAGCTATCAACTTTTTTTCTATTCTAACTTTATGTTTAATTAAACAAACATGACTTCCTTGAATTCTTACTCTATCACAGTATTAAGGAATTATTTACCAAAGTTTATTTTTCATGCAAGTTTACTCCTTAGCATTATTTAAAGGGAGTCAAAGAGAAAAAAAATAAATTGTATATTAACTCTCTACCTTGAGATTCCTGATAAACATTAATGCTGCTACAGAATCCTTAATATGCCAAAGAAATTGTGTTAATGTGTGTGTGTGTCTTTAAAACAATGAGATAGATAATGGAAGGAAGGAAGGAAGGAAGGAAGGAAGGAAGGAAGGAAGGAAGGAAGGAAGGAAGGAAGGAAGGAAGGAAGGAGGGAGGGAGGGAGGGAGGGAGGGAGGGAGGGAGGGAGGGAGGGAGGGAGGAAGGAAGGAAGGAAGGAAGGAAGGAAGGAAGGAAGGAAGGAAGGAGAGGGAAGGGAGAGAGAAAGATACATGATGGATGGGTAGTAGACCATAAATATAATTTTTATAGATCAGATCATACATATTAGGAGTCTGAAGAATTAGCATTGACTTAAAAAATAATGTTAACTTGTAAATGTAACCAAACCTTTTTAAAACCATGACACAGTTATACTATAAGATTAAATATTACCTAACTACATAGGTCCCTAGATATTCGTTTCAATGTGTGATTTATCTGGTACCAAGAAAAAGAGCATCTAGGGAGAAGTCCACAATGTATTGTTCCTCAAGGAGGCAAACCTAATTGTTGTGCCCTTTCCATGTGGGCTTGTTGGGGTTCACTGAGTACCCAGCCTGCAATGAAAGGCCTTGTTTTGGGTTGTCAGTGCTGGTGATTATTAGTTATGGCATCTGAAACATTTAAATATTCTGAACCTCAGTTTCCATATCTGTAAAAGAAGGAAGGCATAAAAACGACTATGAAACTAGAAAGGGGGTTACTGGTTAATTCATTGCTGCACGGGTTGCAGAAAAACAAGCCTCCAGGGTGAACTGTCAAAGCAGATCTGAGGAGCCCTACTGATGCAGAGTACAGACAGCTCTTCTCCTTGGAGTAAACGGAAGAAGTGACAATGATACCTCCCGTGCATTCCAGATTTTATAGGACGGTTTTATTGTACTATCCATTTGCAAAACGGTGTGGAGTGAGGCAGTGTTAAACAGCACGTATTTTTAATTTAAAATCCATTAGCATTCCACATAATTAATTAGAATTTTATACTCCAGTGGCTTTTGGTTCCCTACAGAAAATTGAGCACACAGAATATAATTTGATTTAATTTTTGGTCTAAGTTTAATCTACCTTAAACATTTTTTAATATCTCAGGAAATTTTAACTACTTAAAATTTTGTGGGTTTTTTTTTTTCCTTTAGTAAACCCTACATCCTATTCTGGTGTTTTTTTTGCGGGTGGGGGAGTAGGGAGAAAAAGCTTAAAGAAGTATGGCTAAGGCAAAATATTTAATGCGAGTATTTATAATCCAAAATATAGAGTCCATCCATCCCCTTGGTAAGGTGAAATGCAGAGAGATTATGAAATTTTGCCTGTTGATTTCACACCCTTTGTCTTCTTATTAGAATTATAGAACTATACTTCCACATAGCTCTTTTCAAGTTCCAGTCTGTGCCACTAAAATGATCTCTCACAAAAGGTATCACATGTATTTGACATTCTTATAGCACATTTATTGTGGCTCAAGAGGCCAAGTACATGGTCATAATTCCCTTCCATTACAACTTCCAAGGGCCATTGGATTATTTATAACCATGGAATTAAAGCAAAAGGTTTGGAGGTCCTTGGGCTAACTTCAAATTGCTTTGAATGATTATAATAAATATTAGGTCATTAGAATTCCTTGACTATTCTGTTTAGTGGAGTCATCCATCAATGTTTGGTCAACATTTTCTTTTTATTCTAATATATCCTTTAATTTCCTGCTCTCTTTTAACCATTGGTTATCCAGTGCTCTGTCATCTCAGAGGCAGACACATTCATATAGTGTTTGCTAGACGTGCAAGCATATTTACTTATTATTCTCCCAGATAAGGGTTTTCTGTCTTCTTGCATTATTATTATAGTGTCTTTTCTTTCAACTCTTTAGGTTGAGTACAATCATTTAGTCTATAATAAAAACAATTATAATATTGTGATGTTTTCTATAAAAGGCAATACATTTCAGTATAGAACTGTCATAATAGTAAACTTCAATAAAGCACATACACGTATACACACAAAATAGATAGACTTAAAATAAACCTATAATTAACAAACTTGGCAATTTTTAATAGAACTTAGTATTAAAAAGTATTTGTTATTTCTTCTGTTGTACAACTAGTGGTTTGGGTATTATATTTCATTTAAAATATTTTTAAAGTAATATAAAATAGAAACAGATGCACTGATATAGAGAACAGACTAACAGCTATCAGAGGGGAGGGAGTTGGGGAGCTAGGTAATAAAAGGTGAAGGGATTAAGAAAAAAACTCAGAGACAGACAACAGCATGGCAATTATTAGAGGAAAAGGGGATGGAGAGGTAGAACAGGGGGAAGTAAATGGTGATGGAGACAGCTTTGACTTGGGGTGGTGAACACACAATACAATTTACAGATGAAATATTATAGAATTGTATACCTGAAACCTATATAATTTTATTAACCAGCATCATCCCATCAAATGAAGTAGATTAAACTTAGACTGAAAATTAAATCAAATTATATTCTGTGTGCTCAATTTTCTATAGGGAACCAAAAGCCACTGGAGTATAATTATTTTAAATAAATAAATAAATAATTGTAGTACATATCAGAAGGTACAATGATCTTTTAAATTTTCAAATCTGAAGAAACATAAGGTATTATTTCCTTTTCAGATCCAAAGTTAAATGAGAGATTTCAAGATATGGTCATTTTACAGAATTTAGGTTCATTTTGTCTATAGATAGAATTTAAATTTTAAGTCATACATACATAATTTTAATATATATGGTGGCTTCAAGTTTACTTTAGACTGTTTAGAAACGTATAATGCAAATATAGAGTAAATCTGGTTCAATCTTAATGACAAACTATTTTAACAATAAAATTTTGCACATAGAACAAAATATGAAACACAAGTGAATTAAAAGAGACAGACAAGATCAGGTGACTGTATGGAAAAAATGCTATTTATTGACTTTTTGTCATCATGTAACTATGTTAATAACTGTGGGGATAACTGACACTAGGAACAAATATCAACATGTTTAATGAGGTTATTGATTTTTCCCCTCATAAATATTCTTACACACTTTATATTGTAGACATATCACTAATGATGTATGTCTTTTCATTAGAGTTGGCATAATGAAGGTGACAATTAATTTTAATGCATCTGCTAGTGAAATTTAATATTGAAAAATTAATAAAGCAAACTTAATTTCATTGCTGAGTCTATTATTATTATTACGTGTATTAGCAAGCAAATTGACTGACAGGAACATTTACATCAGGCAGTTTGCTTAAGAAAGCTATCATAAAAAGGGTAGAGAGTACGCGCAGAGTATCTCCTCTCCCTCCTGAATCACTGACAAAAGAAAAAGATATAAAGTCATGAGGAAGAAAATTCAAGTGATGAGAAACAGCAGCTTGTCTTAGAAGAGGGAATGTGAGAATATGAGTGGTTACCTATGAGGAAAAAGCAGCAACAGCCCAGCCAGCATAGCTCAGTAGTTGAGCGGCGACCCAAGGACCAGGAGTTCACAGTTTAATTCTTGGTCAGGGCACATGCCCGGGTTGTGGGCTCCATCCCCAGTGGCGGGGGGGGGGGGGGAGGCATGCAGGAGGCAGCCGATCCATGATTCTCTCTCACCATTGTTGTTTCTATCTATCTCTCCCTCTCCCTTCCAGTCTGCAATCAATAAGAAGATATATTTTTTAAAAACTTTAAACGTAAACAGACTAAATGCTCCAATCAAAAGACATGGAGTGGCTGAATGGATAAAAAAGCATGACCCATATATATGCTGTCTACAAGAGACCCACCTCAGAACAAGGGACTCACACAGACTGAAAGTAAAGGGATGGAAAATGGAAATGAAATAAAAGCTGGGGTAGCAATACTTCTATCTGACAAAATAGACAAAGTGAAGGCCATAACAAGAGATAAGGAATGCCACTTCATGATACCAAAGGCATAAAACCCTGATAAACATATATGCACCCAATGCAGGAGAGTGTTGTAACCCTGAAGGACCCATTTCTTCTTTGATACAGAGCATCTGTGACAGTCATACAAAGGCCAGCTTATTGAGTCAAGTTTCCTGATTGGATGTATATGAATTGGGCTACTCTGTAGAAGCCTTGGATTGGGCTGTGACATCCTCACAGGCCTGGGGTACCCAAGGATTGCAGAAAGGGAATTCTTATTCCTGCCTACTTATGCCAGCAATTTTAATATATTGTTTTATTTAAGGCTTCTTCCTTCTGGAAAGTTGGTATTATTAATCCCATTCTACAGATGAGAAAAACAAGTATTAGAGAAGTTAAGAAACATTCCATCCCTGGATGGAGCTTCGATTCTAAAAAAAGTTGGGTCTCATTCCATTATGACTACTCTTTCTAGCTTGAGAAATCTATGCCCTTTTCCCCCCAATAAATTGAAGTTGAGCAAAATGACAAATGTGTTAACATTCCAAATGGGATGAATTGTTCATTTTATGAAAGAAAATGTTAAGCTCAGAAAACTTTCCTTGTGTGATTAAATCTAGCACAGATTTTATTTTATACCAATTCATTCAAAGACATTTTTTTAAAGTGGCTGTCAGATAAGCTATACGTCTTTTTTCTTCCTCTGTACAACGCATGAAGCCAGCATCCCTCTCATCTATCATTTGCAGCTGTCACAGATCGAGGAAAGCATTTGTTTTCAATGGATGATTTGTCGCTAATTTTCAGTGCTCTACATAGACAGGCAGAGGCTCTGAGAGATGAAACAGAACAACAGCCCAGTTTTCTCCATCCCGGGTGGAATGAAATCGTTCAAAAGCTAGCAAATTCAGCAGAGGCACAAAAATACAAAACAACATCAACAACAAAAAGAAATTTTGCATCTAAAATATTTATAACATTGTCAATTACCTAAAAATTGTTGATCAATCATTTACTCAGGTCATTGTTTGTGCATTAATATAACTTAGGATGCAGGAGAGGGGGTGGGAATTGGAGAAAGCGTGCATGATCATTAAAATACACCTCCAGGCTGAGCACCCTCAGCAACCGTGCTGATTCCAACCAAAACAAAACAAGCAAACTGCACATAACCAATGTTACATGACCTACAATGTAACATGGCTCCACCTCTCATTTCCTGATGACCGTGGGAAGGTAATTTATCACACAACTTCCTGTGAAGAAGCCCTTTACATTACTTAAACAAATAGAGGGCTACCCAAATTCAAAAACCATTATAAAGGTCAACTATTAGACAAGAAGACCCAGAGAAGGCAAACAGCACAGTAAAATGCTAAAAGTAATTTTTAAAAAGTTGTATATACCTAAAACTAGATATATCTGTCATGCCAATTAATATAAAAGGGATGAGGAAAACTATGAAAAATTTTAGGTTGGACACAATGGAAAATCAAAACCAGAAAAATTTAAGTGAGGGGTTGGGGGGAGAAGCAAACAAAAGATAGCAAGACTCTTGAAAAGGTAGAATTCATTGGGAATAGCCTAAATGCCCATCAGCAGATGAGTGGATTAGAAAACTATGGTACATCTACACAATGGAATACTACGCTGATATAAAAAAGAAGGAATTCTTACCATTTGCAGCAGCATGGATGGACCTGGAGAGCATTATGTTAAGTGAAATAAGCCAGGCAATGAAAGAAAAATACCGCATGATCTCACTCACTTATGAGTGAGATCATGCGGTATTGATGAATAAAAAGATAGATACAGAGGCAGTAAAGCACCCAACAGACTGTCAAATTACAGCGGGAACAATGGGGAGTGTTGGGGAGGAGGGGAAAGAGATCAACCGAAGGACTTGTATGCATGCATATAAGCACACCAATGGACACAAGACACTGGGGGGTGGGATGAGGGCATGTGACAGGGGATAGGGGAGGCTGGGGGAAGGTCAATGGGGAAAAAAAGGAGTTATATGTACTAATATATGTAATACTTGAAACAATAAAAAATAAATTTAAAAAGGTAGAATTCAGACCAAACACAAGAATAATCTAGACTAAGAAAAACAATTTATACTGCAGGGAGCAATCTGAATAAACATATAGCAGTTATAAATATGCATGAGCCAAATGATGCCGAATCAGTGGTGATAAAGCAAAAACTGTAAACTATACCAGAGAGGAATACAGACATATACAACAAGTAGGGAGCTTGTATTCATAGATCTTGACCTATGGGATATCAAGTGCATAAAAACCAATTTACAAAAGAACATTAAAAAAATGTAAAAATATTTAACTAATATGTAGTAAATTGTCTTCCCTGAAAATAAAGAACATACTTTCTTTTCATATGTTCATGGGATAGTCATAAAATGGAATATATATTAGAGGCCCGGTGCACAAAAATTTATGCACTCGGGGTAGGAGGGTCCCTCAGCCCAGCCTGCACCCTCTCACAATCTGGGATCCCTCAGGTAGGGTCCCTAGGCCTGGCCTGAGATCAGGGCCTATCGGGGCTTTCCTTCCCCCGGCTGCAGGCAGCTGGCCCCACCCCTGCTGCTGCCACTGCTTTCCATCTGTGCAGCACTGCCTCTCCTCCCCTGCCACTGGTGGCCTCCCTCTATAGGTGACAGGTATGGGTGTGATGGCTTGGTTGGCCTGGGCCTCCCTCTGCTGGGAAATCGCTGGCCGGCCTCACACCTGCCACAGAGTAGCCACTGGTGGCCTGGGCCTTCCTCTTTCTTTGCTGGGGGGGCAGGGCCAACCCTGTGAGGGGCCTTCTGCCTACCTGATTGCCCCTAACCACTCACCTGCCTACCTGATAACCCCTAACCATTTGCCTGCCTACTTGATCGTCCATAACCACTGGTCTGCCTACCTGATCACCCCTAACCACTCTGCCTGCCTGCCTGATTGCCCCTAACTGCTTGTTTGGGGACAGGGCCAGTCTGGCAAGGTGCCGTGGTGGTTCTGGTCTCTGGTCATTCTAGTCATTACGCTTATGGTGGCTGGCCTTTTATTATATAGGATTATGCCACAGAAATCATCAATTTCAGAAATGTAAAAATAAAAGTCTTCTCTAACTAAAGCAATAAAACAACAAAATTAACAAAACCAGAATACCTTTCCTGTACCTTAGAAAAACCAGAATATCTTTCCTATCCCCTAGAAAAAGGGCAAGTATATTAAGACACTCCTAAGTTAGTAGGAATATACACCAAAAAAACAACAACCAGTAAAATAGATTATAATGTGAATTGTAGTTAATATCAAGCCATTCTGAGGAAAATTAAATGTATATATCAATATTAGCAAAGGCATTTTATTTACACGAATTATGCAGGAAAAGGGAACTAACCTAAATAACTTTATAAAAATGCTGTTTTGACTGGACTATGAGGCAAAAAATATTAAAACCTGTATGTACTCACACAAAACATTATATTCTAGTTAATAAATTTGTTCCTCACAGAAGAGTAAATTAGTAATTCTGAAACTACCTTATGCATATAGTAGTTTTGGATTCATGAATTCAAACTGATATACTAATATATATTCATCTAAATATGAAGTCATACTGATGTTGCCAACTCTAATACATATGTATATATATACACAAGTATTTATATACATAACTATAACTGTACATATGTATAAACTATATATCGTTTCCTATTGCTGCTGTAATAAATTACCACGGGCTTAGTAACTTAAAACCACACACATTTATTGTTATAGTTCTGGACCTCAGAAGCCTGCTAGGGGTCTGTCTGGGCTAAAATCAAGATCCTAAGAGAGTCTGTTTCCTTGCCTTTTCCAGCTGTGAAAGCCACCTGCCTTCCTTGGCGTATGTCCCTTCCTCCAAAACCAATAGCAGAACATCCTCACATCTGTCTGTCTCCTACCTCTTCTGCTTCCATCTTCCACTTTAAAAGACACATAATTATACCAAGCCCACCTTGATAAACCAGGATGAACTATTTATTTTAATGTTAACTAATTAGCAGCTTTAATTTGATCTACAACATCACTTCTCCTTTGCCACCATGTGACCTAGTATATTCACAGGTTCTAGGGATTCAAACATGGACATGGCTGGGGGGCCACTAGTCTGCCCACCACAAACCCCAAACTCTTCAGCAAGAGAATTCTATCAAAATATTAAAGAGCAAATAATTATAATGCTTTTTTAACTGCTTCTGACCACACAAAGAACTAAAACTTAATTATTTCTTTTAATCAAACATAATCTCTCTATATAAAAGGCTAATATGCTAAGTGTCCCTCCACCTGTCTGACCAGTCGCTATGATGCGCACTGACCACCAGGGGCAGACGCTCAACACAGGAGCTGCTGAGTTGTGGTGACTTGGCAGCTGTAGTTCTCCGGTGATGCACGAGGGAGCCCCATTCCTCGTGGGGCTGCACGATTCCACCTTCAGCCGTGGGTTATGTTGTTGCTGGGGCATTGTCGGCCCCGAATCTGGTTTACTGCACACTTGCATTTGTGTTCCACACCCTGTACAACAGCAACTTTGCAGAGTGCCCTCTCGCACTCTGGGACCCCTCAGGGGATGTCAGAGAGCTGGTTTTGGCCCGATCCCTGCAGGCCAGGCCAAGGGACCCCACCTGCCAGAGGGACCCCACTCACTCCGCAGATGCCAGGGAGGGACCATGGGAGGTTGGCTCCAGGGTGTGTCCGGCCCGTCTAGCCCAGTCCTGCCCCATCTGCCACCTCCTAATTAATTTCCTTTCAATGTTCACTAATCTGTGCAACAGGTCACTAGTAATTTTGATAGTTAATTTGGCAATGTCAGTCCCCAAAGATAATTACAAACCAATCTCATTTCTGATCATCAAAGTTGTACCTGAAAAACCACTATAAACTAAATTTAGTAACTAGCAATGCACAGGTTTAAATTTCAGATGATAGCTTTTCTACAAGCAACACAACCAGCTAAAACATTTAATAGTCTTAATACCTGAATTTATAAAATAAACATAAAACCCATGTAGATAAATATAAACATGAAATGTCTATAAGAACTATATGAAGAATAATTTATCACATATGATAATTATGTTTATTTCAGATACATAACTATGTCAATTCTCTCTAAATTATGACTGTAATGAAATAGTAGTAAGTTCTTTTATTTTTAAGTGAATAAAGTGAGTTTAAATTTTTATGGATCAAAACCACAATGGGATGCCACTTTTTACCCACTAGGATTATTAGAACCAAAAAGTCTGATAATGACAGTATTGGTGAGAATGTGGAGAAAAATTAACCTTCATACAATCATGGTAGAAAAATGAAATGCCGCATCTACCTTGGAAGACTATCTGGCAGTTCCTCAAGTGAGTAAACATAGAATTATCACATGACCCAGCTATTCTACTCCTAGCTCTATACCCAAGAGAAAGGAAAGCAAACACACACACACACACACACACACACACACACACACACACTTGCACATGAATATTTATAACAACATTATTCATGGTAGCCAAAAGGAGGAAAAAAACTAAAATTCCATCAAGTGGTGAATGAATGAATAAATAAACAGTGGTATATTCATGTATCCCTCCTGTACTACTTATTTTAAATATACACCAACAAGATCATAAATCTACTATTAAAATACCAATGCTATATATGAATGTAGTAATATACTTTTTGGATAAGTAGTGATTTAATTTTATAAAGCAAACTGCAAACCCCTTTTCTAAAGATCACTATTTTTGCTCTTTTTGCATCCGTACTTGTATTTTTATGCAATAGCACTTCAGTTAAGGACTTGACACGATTGTTGACTATTTCTAAGGGACACACATTGAAATAGCACTAGCACTTGCTTTTCATCAACATTACAAATGCTTGCTGAAGGGCGACTGGCCTTTGCATAAAGCCCTTTCATCAATTTGTCAACAGTATTTAAAAGTTTCTTCAGCAGAAAACTACCATGAAATGCTAGAAACGAGGGAGAGGAAGGCCACTTGTAAGCTAATAAGGCAGCTTCTTAACAAGAATTGTTTTCCATCACGTAATTATCCTGCTGAGGTTTTGCAGGCTCCCTTTTAAATGGCTTAGAGCAATCAGGGCCTGCCACGGGTCCCAGAAGGTGTTTCAATGACATACATCCTCTGTCGGGAATTTTCCCTTGAAATTCTGCATTCGTCCTTAATGATGCATTAGTGTTCAGTGCCATTGTTATTATTTCCTTCTGTGTATACATTGTGTGTGTCTATTCAGGAGATATTAATGAAAGCAAAACATCACCATCAGTGTCCTATAGAGAACTTAGACTTGCTGAGTGCCTTCCCTGCAGGAGGCATCATGCATGGATTTTTTTTTTTTCATGCATTCTCACTTATTCACCAAAAAAACAACCCCTCAGTTGTCACTGGGTGTATGTTTCTGGTCTTGCACCTCACTCTTTACAATTGCCTGTTCATGTATGTAGCTTCCTTTTACAAAACAAGATTTGGTTAAAAAAAAAAAAACTGAAGTTACAGAAAAGTTACATATTCCAGCATTCATAAGCACCAGTGTTTTATCTACAGAGTGATTAATTGATTAGATATATTTTTTTATTTATTAAATTGATTGGGGTGACATTGGTCAACATGAACATATTGGTTTCAGGTATGGGTTTCTATGTTACAAGGTCTGTATATTTCCCCATGTGTCCACCATCCAGAGTCAAATCTTCTCCTGTCACCTTATGCTTATATGTAAATTTAAGACTATTTTTAAAATATGCTAGCACTAAAACTAATAGGCATTTGTAGGGAATCTTCCACAATAGATTGAGAATATGGTGATTAGGAGCTAGATAGTCGTATATTATATGTAGAGAGAGATTAGACTAGAGAGATTAGATAGATGGATAGATAGATAGATAGATAGATAGATAGATAGATAGATAGATAGATAGATTTGTAAAGCTTCTTTGAAAACTAGATTGAGTCTGGGATGAGTCTGATGTGACAATTCTCTCAAGCAGAAAAAATTGTCTCCTCTCTGCTTAAACTTTCATAAAGCTCACTGTACTGTGTTGAAATTATGTATGTACAGTATTAATTGGTCATGTCGCTGAGACCTTGAAGCCCAGTATGTTGTGATTCTGCTGGGCCTAAAAATATAGAGATGACTGTTGATGACACTGGGTATAAGAAAGCCAGTGTTGTGGGGTGGTTGAGAAGTCATTGTTAACCCCACATCTCATAGATAAAGAAACAGGGGCTTTAAGAGGATTACCTAGTTACACACATACACAAAACCACACAGCCAGTGAAAAGCAAGCCAAGAGAGAGAACCAGGGTTATATCAGAGTTTTTGGTAGTTGATGTGACCATTGAAGGAGATAGTACTTTAGATGTAGTAGGACCACTTGCTCTGGTTTCTTCTCTACATCTTCATTACCATATTGTTGTGTTGTTGAAGGAAAGACAGAATGCATAAATAAAAAGGTGAATGACTGAGACGCTTGTCCAAGGTTACATAACCTCTCTGAACCAATCTTCTCACCATCAAATGAAGCCAATTCCCCCCTCACTGTCCCACTCATGGGACTCATCTAAGATTGAGTTAGGTAATAATATCTCATGTGCATATATGAGTGTGTGTGTATTTAGAATATATATTAATATAGAGCTTACCAAAATCTATCTTCTATATCATTTGTTGGAAAGAATAAAACTATCTTTCAAATTGAGTATTAAGAGTAAACTCATATTACTATATCTTTGACTTTTGATTCAGATTTAAACTTTTGCTATCATTTTTGCTTTTTTAAAAATAATTGCTTTGCTATGTGTCTTTACACTTTTAATTTAGAATAATAAACCTGAGGCTACGGAAGATGCCTGAATTCTGAAGTATCCCTTCAGCTCCATCTGAAAAAAACAAACAACAACAACAAAACACACCCTCTTTGAACAATATATTATTCCCTTAAAGTCATCTTTTTATTTTAAAATTAAGGGAAAGGTATAAAGCAGGTTCTAAAATGCTCTTATTCAAGATGTTGGTAGTAGAGATTTTTAAAGGTTTATTTTCTAGCATTTCTTGTGACACACTAGAAATGTGAGTAGAATAAGAGTTTCATATCATCAGATTTTGTTGCCCCAACTTTTAGATATGAATCCCTAAGATCCAGTTCAATCTCTAATTTATACATTAAGAAACTGGACTAAACAGTACTAATTTTCACAGGATTGTTTTGAGGATTAAGTGAGAAAGTATAAGATGAAAAATAATCATTGTAGTTGCCTGACATCTACAGACAGTCGGGAAGTATGTTTTCATTATTATCCAATGAGGAGAAACTAATAAGCTGTAGCATTGTGGATTCGGTGGGAAATAGCTACACATAGTTTCAAGCCTTGGTGTGAGCCCTGCACATTCCTAATCAAAGGAGCAGAACCAGCCTGGATACTGCTGCTCTGGCAAATCCACTGCTTGTTTGATAGCTCTGCACAATAAGAACCCAACAACCAAGTCAATAAAACAAAAGAACAGATACAAGAAGAGCAACTAAAAAACAAACAAAAACCAAACAAACAATAAAAACAACCTCAAGTTCATACACTCCTCTCCACTCTCTTTATTTTAGATATTTTTGCATACTTAGAAAACCCAGGAATATCTTTCCTTTTCATACAAATATAAATAATTGTGTCTTGGTCTTTATGACCCATCTCTCCCTTTAGATAATTGATGGGTTGGGGCGGGGGAAATGAGTGAATGGAGTATCTATGTGATAAACTAGAGGTCATTAGACATCCCTGATTATTAATATTAGCCATCAAATCCACTAAATTCGGATGTCACAAAAGTGGATTTTTCATATCTGTGGTATGTTTCTCAAAACTGTGTGTCCTCAGATGCCCTCATCTGATCGCCAGCCAATCGATCCTCTAGCATCCTATCACACCAGTGTTTATGCTTGTTGATAAGCTAATGGCTTCCTTATAAAAGTTTCTGTTGTGTTATCTCTTCCCTCTAAACTTTTTGAAGGTAATGTTTGGATCCAATCTAAATACTTTAAATTACTTCTGCTAGTTTTCTTAGAGTCCATGCCAGCATTTTTGGATCTCTGTACAAGTGGAGATGAGGAAGAGATTTCATTAAGCTTGCTGTAATTAATCAATGGATAGTGGCTGCTCCCACTATGAATTGAAAAGTATTGAGGCCAGTGAAAATGAATGTTATAATTAACTCACTATACCTGTCATGGTTAGGAGAATAGGAAGTATCTGCCTGTAGGTCTTTTTTACCTTAAGAGCTGATATCAAATACAAATATAGGAACATTTTCATGGATACATGGTCAGCTTGGGCTTTTTGTGAGTTGCTTTCTGCTATCATCTACCCCATCTCCCACTTTCTGAAAAGTCAGACAAACCAAAAAGAACCTCAGTTCATACATGTCCACGTTGTAAGCATTCAAGCTCTTCTAAAGCCAAATGCAGTCATGAATACTGTTTGACTAATGAATTATACAAATGGAGGAAAGAGAAGTAGATAATGGCAAAAAAAAAAAGTAAATGAAAGACAGATTCTTTAATGAGGAGAGATTCTATAGATATTAATTATCAGATTTAATCATTACAAATGGGAAAACTCACAGTCAGACAGATCCTCTATTCTTTCCAAACAGTGAGAAAACTCATACAATGGGAAACTTATATAAAATAGACACATTAATCCAGAAACTTAATAATGTTGAAGTTGGAAAAAAAATACACAAGAACTAAATAAACATTCTTTCTTTAAACAAAGCAAAAAGATAAGTGGTTCAAATTACTTCAACAACAGGAAGTTTTTATTTTAAGAGATGACGGTAAAAATGAATAATGGTGGTGATGATGATGATGACAAAGTTCATAGTCCCAGGCACTATACAAAGTGCTTCTCATAAATTACCCAATTTAATCAAAACAGTGAAGCAGCAGGTATCATCAACATCGCTATTGTACAGAGGTAACGTTTATCTGAGATACTGAACCTCCTCAAGGTCACACTGCTCTAAGGCAGCAGAGTTTGGACATTGGAGCTTATTTCAAACTTTTGACCCATCACAACTAGCTGGTCCTGGCCCAGTAATAGCGCCATAATCACCACTGATCATTCTTACCTTTATCCGAACTCAGGTCAATTTCCAGCACCACTCATAAAAGGAAGCATGATGCTAGGCATAGCAGTGTAGCAGCGTCAACCCTGCACAAAGCTGCATTTACAAAGGCCGAGGACAGTGCCTTTTATATTTCCAGGGCCCCCTGCCTCTGTGTTTCTCAGGAGTTTTATGATCTGTCACTACCTTGGCAGACCTGCACATCAGCAAGTTTTCAGGCTAATCTTTTCGGACTGATCTCATTTATGCTCGCCCATTCCTTACCCGTAACAAATCTTATAAAAACACTTAGCGTTCTGGGGCTTTTCACACATAACTCATCTATCCAAAGGTTTAAGAAAAGTAATTCACAACATAGCTCTCCATCAAAAGAGGTAATCATTTCCATTTCTGTCTCCGTGTGAGATATAATGATTCTGTAATTTATGGGGCCACGGACGCTCCATGACACATCATTCTGGAGCATAATGTGATCTCCTCTGATTAATAGCTGCCATTTATTCAGAGACTGTGCAGGACACCGTCTATTTATTGAACATTCTCATTTAATTCTCACAACAATTGTAAGGGAAGCTATATCATTACCTCCATTTTACGGGTTCAATAACAATTGCAGATTATGCAGCCAGGAACCAGAGCTAAGATCAAACCTGGGAACACTGATTATTCTTTCAATGAGTAAAGGGGTAGAAAAGTACAATGAAGGTTGGGTACCATCTGTCTCTTATTAACACTTGACACTCTATGATTTATTCATTCATTATGCCTTTATGAAGCTTTATCTAGGTGTTCAATACAATGGGATTACTGAATTATACATCTAATGGGTGGTATATTTAAAAAGTATCACCACCTAGAATGCAGTTGCTCGGCTATAGGGTTGCCACAGTGATTCTCAAGCTTCCCTCCTCTGCCTGTCCCTTCCCATCATTCTAGACCAGGGTTTCTCAATAGTGTCACATTTCTTGGAGCAGATAAATCCTTGTCATAGGGGCTGTCAGGGGTATTGTAAGATGGTTAGCAGAATCCTTAACCTGTACCCACTGGAGTCCAATACCAGCCCCCTCCCCAGTCATGACAATGGCACCTACAAGAATAAACCAATGAATACATAAATAAGTGGAACAACAAATCAATTTTCTCTCTCATAAATCAATCAATACAAATAAATCGGTCTTGTATGGCATCTGTGCTGGCTGTGGTACATCTGCCCCTTCTACCACATAAGGCAGTGATTTTTTAAAAGTTTCATAGGCAGGTGGGGTGGAACACACAGATAATTTATTTTGGAAATCTGGTTTGCCCTTGCAAGAATTAACTATGTTTACTTCCTTAATAAACATAAATTAGTTCCACAATATTTAGGTCTTGTATGTGCCCTTGTATGGGATCGAAGCCACAACCTAGGCATATCAGGACTATCTAACCAACTGAGCTACCTGACCAGGGCCATACAGGACTGATTTTAAGCATCCTCTCTATAAATTTTATAGTTATTAATTATGTACATATGAAATCTGTATGGTACTCTTCTCCAGGCATACAAAATTCTTTTGTCATGGTCTTCAAACAATAACCAGTTTATCAAGTATGTTATAAATTATAGTAAATTTTAATAGATTACTAAATATTGCCTTGATATAATCTTTAAATTATAAGTTGATGCTATATTTGGTTGTTTGTGATGTATAATAAGATACAGTAATATTTCCATTCTAATGGGTATATTTTTAAAAAATAAATGCTATCTGTGTTTTTCAAGAAACTATTTGCTACTTTTTACATCAAAGAGCTTAGGTGATATTGTAGCTTATTATTGGTTTATATATTATTTAATTGGTAGGGTTATGAAGTTACAAAGATCCATAAACATCAGAAAGACAGTTAATATAAAATTGTGTCAGAACAGAGAAATAAATCATGGAATAAAACTGAGTGATGACACAGAAATAATTAAAAATAACAAAAACAAATACTAAAGAAATCACTTGGCTTTTTTTGTGAGTTAAGATTTAAAAAAATTAGAAGAAGAGATTACCTTGTGGGAAATGTTTATGTCATTTAACTATAGAGGAAAGTTGTTTTACTATATTATTTTATTGGCATTTTATCACACAAGAAAGTGTTCCTTTTTTTTCCCTCAAAGTCTTGCCTGAACATTATACTGGTAACACCCCTTTTCTTACAGTACAGTTAGAATAGAAATAAGCTCCCTGTTTTCCTGGAAGACCATGGAATATACAAATTACCTTTATTTTATTTAATGAAGATCTGAAACCTGAATGTCACCTTCTTACAGATTGTATGCTCTCACTGATAATAGCTTCATATGGCATGAATCAATTGATGGCCCAAAAAGTCCTCACTTTTCCGTAACATGGTAGAGAATTCTAAAATTATCATATAACATGTTGAATTATTCAATAAATAACCATGAATAATTAATGCCAAGAAGTATAACAAAAGCCATCACAGCTTGCTTTGCCGAGGGTTTCCCTCAGAAGATAGGTGTTATTGATTTTCAAAAGAGAGCTTCAGAATTGGGAGCCCAAAACCAGTAAGTGAAGCAATTTATATACAAAGTCTACACATGAATAAATAATAGCAGAACGAATGAGTCACCTCGCTGAAGAAACACTTCATAGCAGAGTTTGAAATAATGGTGTATTGAATACTTCCTCAAATGTGTTGAGTGATCATGGTATCAAAATGGGCCTCCAATTAGAGAGACCTTGGAGCGGGGTCTTGCACCAGAGATCATGCTGGCCTAGCAACACACTGGTTTGAGTCAGATCCTGATAGAAGTGATAATTGGGTCTGCCCCAGGGGTCTAAGTCTAACTCCTCTCTGTGCACAGTACTCAGGTATTCTCTTAGATAATTCCTTTCCCTTAGGTGGGCTGAAAGGAGGGGATTTTGATGTATAAAACCCATGAGCTTCCATTAACATTTTACAACTATATTCTGTGATGTTGTAATCATACCAGTTAGACCAGTTGCTAAACTTGTTTTGATCCATGAAGCTTCAGAGGTTCACCTGCCTAGACCAATGGTTTGAGATATATATATTCATTCTTGATGAAATTCTAAGATACAACAAAGAGACAGGCATCTGAATCAGATATATGCTTGTAATTCACAACCACATGAATCCTCTTCTTTCTTTTTTTTAATTTGAGAGAGAGAGAGAGAGAGAGAGAGAGAGAGAGAGAGAGAGAGATATCAATTTGTTGTTCCACTCATCCATGCATTCATTGGTTGCTTCTCATGTGTGCCCTGACTGGGGATCGAACCTGCATATTGGGATGATGCTCTAACCAACTGAGCTACCCAGCCAGGGTTCATATGAATACTCTTTAATTCAACACATTTAGTTTCTAAAATGAAGAGGCGTTCATGTAAAAGTTCAAGCCAAATAATTATTTAATCTAGAAAATGGTTAATAATAATGGTAACAACTTACAGATTTCACTTTATGTCAGACAATATTATAAACCAGAGTTCGACAATTGTTTTTCTGTAAATGGCCAGATAATAAATATTTTAGGTTTTGCAGACATTGTCACAACTACTCAACTCTGCCTTTGTGCAGTGAAAGCAGCTATAGACAATAAATGCATGAGCAAATGAGCACGGCTGTGTTAGTTATGGGCACCGATTAAATGGGCACTGGATTGCATATAATTTTCATGTATCAAAAAATATATTTCAAAACTTTTTTCCAATCTTTAAATCTATTTCTGGCCCATCCAAAAACAGACAGCTGGCTGAATTTGGCCCACAAAGTAGTTTGCCAACCTCTTTTGTAAGAGCAGGTGTATACATACCCAGAGAGAGAACATTTCATCCTCACAACAACCCTGTAAAGCATTTCTATAATAATTTCTATTATTATCCCAATTCAGAAGGTTAGGAAATTGCGCTACAAAAAAAAAAAAAAAAGTTAAGTAACTTGTTCAGTCATAAAGCAAATAACTGGAAGAAGCAGGATTTGAACTGACCAGAGACATGTTCTTAAAACACTCTACTAGAGACTCTCCTACCTGGAACATGCAGATGGCACTCTATTTCCTTCACCTGTGAAACATATTGGAAATATTTTACAGTCACATGATGTTGATTAGGGCTTGGCCTCTGTGAGTAACCAGAGCTGGGACTGAGCTTCTGCTTTCAACTTTGCCGATACGTTGCCTTTATTGCTGGCCACCTAAAGTGCCACCTGAAGTAGCCTAAAGTATAGTGGGCACCCAAAAATATGAATTGAATTAAAAGGTACATGAGAAACAATGTTGGGTTAATGCCAAGGAAAGGTTTATGCAATGCCCTCATTGATCAGTTCAAACCAAATAAAACACAGAATGCAGTCTTACAAGAGTGAAAATGAGAATGCCAGAGAAGATGATATTTCTGTCTTGTGTAATCAATTATAGTTTTGGATATTTGATTCAACTAATTGTCCATTTCAGAATTGATCATCATTTTGGAAGATTACATCTCTTCCCTAGTATTATTATGAAGCATGAGATGTACAAATGCATTAAGAAAATTAAACCCAGCCAAGGTATACAGTCTAAATAATATTCAAACAAGTCCCTTACTTTGTCACAAACTGCAAATTGCCTTGCTGATAGAACCAATGACTTCCCATCTTACTGGCTGGTACAAGAGCCTACAGAATTCATCCTATGTGTGGTGCCATTTACAGTGATAGCCATGGCCTGGGAAGCTTGTTCTTGGTAACTTAGCCCTTGATGATTCAAGGCAATGGAGGATCAGAAAGAACAGTCAGATTGTTGGGCACATCATCTGACAGCATAAAGAGATGAAGTAAACGAAAAACATGTGGAAAACAGATTCTTGATAGCATGTCAAAAAAGTGCCCCAGTGTCTTCCGGCCCTTTCTGAGACTGGCTTCCTTTTTGAGCTTTTGATATAAGCCTTTTCCCTCTTGTTCTGTCCTCGGTGCAGATGGGGAACAGCTGGTCACCCCTCTCATTACAGTTTCCCTCAAATATATGATGGCAGTAATTAAGTCACATTTCCACACTGCATTCTTGAGACTCAATAATTCAGGATACTAAATTGTAACATAAAATTCTTATGAAATTACCTCACTTCTACATTTAGCAACTGAAATCATTGCCTACATTAAAACCTGAATATCCGCCCTTAAAATGGATTAAGTCTGTTTAGTGGGAACTTTCTCTCATGTGTATCACGGCCCCAGATGTGGCTTTGGGGTTAATATTCATTCCTTCTTTCAGCAAGTACTGACTATTTAAGTGAGAAGTGTGTTTTGTGTGGCAGGCACTACGCTACAGGCTGGAATGCAACAAAGAAAGCACGGGAATAGACTCTACTGCTGTGAAGCTTGATTTTTGGTGGAAGAAAAAGGAAAGACAAAGTAGATAATTGCACATCGTGGCAAAGTCTATTAAGTAAATAATTAAGACGCCAACATAACGAAGACTGACTCAAGGAGAAGAATTCCAGTTCTGCTCCTCATTTACACAGGTGAGTTATCTAATTTTTCTAAGCTTTCATTTCCTCACCTATAAAATTGGTAGAATAACATCACCTACAGCATGGGATTGGTTTGTGGATTAATTGAGATACTTATAAAAGCACTTGGGGCCATGGCCAAGGATTTTGTAGCAACTCATTGAAAAAAGTAACAAGTATATTAGCTAAGATTTATTATCACTATTTTCAACATGGAGACAAAAGACAGATTGACCATTTGATTGTAAGGGATATAACCTGGAGGCTTATGCTACAAAGGAAATGCAAATCTTCATACATTTAAAGCCGTTACAGAAATTATCTCATTGATTATTGTTAGACATCACTTGAATTGGAAAGTTATTTAAATAGTACGTATGAGGTGTATCAAAATGTTATGAAAGTAATTTCATTAATTTAATATATTACAGACAAACATTGTTAGTGAGCTCTGGCCTGATAGGCACAATGTCTACTCTTAAACAATTCACCTTCTGCTGTGGAGAAAATGACTAATCGATGTAAAAAATAAAAGTAAAGAAAACAAGTCTATATTTGAAAAAAAATCTCTCTTCTATAATCTATAGCTTTGCTATTGGTAAAATGTAAGGCTTCATCTGTCTGATCTTTAAGAGGATTCCCTAAATTTAATATTCTTAATTCTATTATTTTAGGACAGTAATCCATAAAAGGAATAGAACAATAGGGACACAGATCTTCTCTGAATAAATCCTAATATCTATATAGATAAAAATGTAAATGTTCGTTTGTTCAAAATCTTAAATCTCCGAAAGTTCTTCACCGATTGCTTTGAAATTTTGACACAACATTGCATTCAAATACGTATGTGTTTTTATATACCTTATACCTACTATTATATAGATGTCACACCTGTGACAGGTAAAAACATGCTTTTTTGAAAAACAGTGTTGGGCGTAAAAGCAACACACTCTATAGTAAATATTTTACTATTCCATTTCAATGTTGATAATGATTGAAGATTTGTGCTTAGAAATTGCGAACAAAGTTCTCTATAAATATATTTTATTGATTTTACAGAGAGGAAGAGAGAGGATAGAGAGTTAGAAACATCATGAGAGAGAAACATCGATCAGCTGCCTCTTGCACACCCCCTACTGGGGATTGCCAGCAACCAAGGTACATGCCCTTGATCGGAATCGAACCTGGGACCCTTGAGTCCGAAGGCCGATGCTTTATCCACTGAGCCAAACCAGTTTCGGCATGAACAAAGTTCTCAATCAATTGGGAATGCCATCACCGAATCGATCTGCTGTTGCTTCGTTCAATGTAGAATTGCATCGTGAACAAAATTACAAAACGGGTGATCTTTTGCCGTATGTGCAATTAAATATTCCTAAGCTAACGCTTGAGCAAAAAGGCATTTACGATCAAATAATGCAAACTGTCAATAACGGGGTTGGAGAAATCTTCTTCTTAGATGCACCAGGAAGAACTGGTAAAACATTCCTAATTAGATTGATTCTGGCAGCAATTTGATCCCAAAATGACATAGCCTTAGCTCTTGTGTCGTCCGGAATAGCTGCGACATTGCTACCAGGTGGAAGAACTGCTCATTCCTCTTTGAAATTGCCATTGAACATGCAATTCATTGAAACTCGCACGTGCAACATTTCCAAAGCATCTGGCATGGCAAAAGTACTGCAGAAATACAAACTTATTGTTTGGGATGAATGCACAATGGCGCACAAAAAATCGCTCGAGGCTCTTGATCGATCATTGCAAGATTTTCGTGGAAACATCAGACCATTTGGGAACGCATTAATATTGTTTGCAGGAGATTTCAGGCAAACATTACCTATAATTCCTTGATCAACACCAGCGGACAAAATAAATGCTTGCCTGAAATACTCTACTTTGTGGCGACACGTAAAGACATTAAAATTAACTACAAATATGTGTGTCCAGCTGCAAAACGATCGATCAGCTGAGATATTCTCACATCAATTGCTGGAAATTGGATCTGACCTCAGGACGAATTTCATTGCCTCATAACTTCTGCAATTTAGTGACGTCAAAAGAAGAATTGGTTGAAAAAGTATTTCCCAATATTCAAACCAATTATAAGAATCACGATTGGCTGAGTGAATGAGCTATTCTTGTGGCCAAGAACAAAGACGTCTACGAACTTAACAATATTATTCAGTCTAACATTCAAAGCAAGGCAGTCACATACAAGTCCGTCGACACTGTTGAGGAAGCAGATGAAGCAGTTAGTTATCCAACAGATTTTTTTTTTTTTTTTTTTTTTTTTTTTTTTTGAAATTTTTATAAATTTCAAAGTTTAAATAAAAGCTGTAAAGGAAGGAAGGGGAGAATAAAAAGTGTTTTTCATTTTGCCACTTCATTAAAAAGACAGTTGTCTTTATGTGATGCTTTTATACTTTTCTAAGTCATTATCTCATTTTAATTTCCAGGCAACTTAAAGACAAGATAAGTATTCCCTCCACTATTCAAAGAAAGGAAATCTTGGTGTCTGGTCCTAATGATTCAATCGTCAAGCCCTTATTGTAAAGCAGGGTTAGTAAAATTTTCTGTGCAGGGTCATATCTATACTAATAAAAGCCTTGGGGGTGATCAGGCCAGCAGGGGAGGGTATTTGGGGGCAATCAGGCCCGCAGAGGAGCAGTTAGGGGTCAATCAGGCCAGCAAGGAAGCAGTTAGGGGGCAATCAGGCAGGGAGGTGAGCGGTTAGGAGCCAGCAGTCCCGGATTGTGAGAAGAATGTCCAACTGCAGGATTAGGCCCGATTCCCCAGGAATCGGGCCTAATCCTGCAGTTGGACATCCCCCGAGGGGTCCCATATTGGAGAGGGTGCAGGCTGGGCTGAGGGACACCGCCCCCCAGTGCACGAATTTCGTGCACCGGGCCTCTAGTATACTAATAAGAACCGAATGTGAGACGAGCAATAATAGTTATGCTGACAGGCAAATGAATCAATCTGTAGCGAGCTTCCCCCTGGACCAACAGTTCTTTTGAGACCCAATTTCGATGTCCAGTAGTTCCTTATGTGTACATGTCAGCACCGACCCCTCAGCTCTGGATAGTGGACAAATGGTGGTAACGGAGGTCCGACTCCCTCTGGTTTGGTCTCGGCCGAACCCAGGGGCACGGCGTCACCCGGACTAAGGGGCACGTGGCCTCACCCATACCCAAGGGGCGCGTGTTCTCACCCGGGCCTGGGACCCAGCCTCACCCGTATGGATTAAGGGGCGCACGGCCTCACCCGGACCCAGGATCTGGCTTCACCCGTACCCAGGGACGCTTGGCCTCTCCCAGACCCAGGGCCACTTGGGCTCACCCGGGCCTAGGTGCACGAGGCCTCACCCAGATCCAGGGACACATGGTCTCACCCGGACCCAGGGACGCTTGGCCTCTCCCAGACCCAGGGCCACTTGGGCTCACCCGGGCCTAGGTGCACGAGGCCTCACCCGGATCCTGGGACACCTGGTCTCACCCTGACCCAGGGATGCTTGGCCTCTCCCAGACCCAGGGCCACTTGGGCTCACCCGGGCCTAGGTGCACGAGGCCTCACCCGGATCCAGGGACGCATGGTCTCACCCGGACCCAGGGACGCTTGGCCTCTCCCCGACCCAGGGCCACTTGGGCTCACCCGGGCCTAGGTGCACAAGGCCTCACCCGGATCCAGGGACACACGGTCTCACCCAGACCCAGGAACGTTTGGCCACTCCCAGACCCAGGGCCACTTGGGCTCACCCGGGCCTAGGTGCACGAGGCCTCACCCAGATCCAGGGACACATGGTCTCACCCGGACCCAGGGACGCTTAGCCTCTCCCAGACCCAGGGGCACGTGGCCTCACCCGGGCCTAGGTGCACAAGGCCTCATCCGGATCCAGGGACACATGGTCTCACCCGGACCCAGGGACGCTCCAACAGATTTTTTGAATTCACTCGATCTGCCAGGGATGCCACCACACATACTGCAATTGAAAGTCGGTGTGCCAATTATCATGTTGCAAAATATCAACCAGCCAAAGCTTTGCAACGGCACGCGGCTTGCAGTAAAAAAATTAATGAGCAACATCTTGACAGGACCTTTCAAAGGTGAAGATGTCCTCATTCCTCAAATTCCTATGATTCCAATGGATATGCCATTTCAATTTAAGAGATTGTAATTCCCAATTCGATTGGCGTTTGCAATCACCATCAACAAAGCTCAGGGCCAATCTTTAGAATTGTGCGGATTAGATCTAAACACGGATTGCTTCTCACATGGACGATTATATGTTGTGTGTTCTTGAGTCGGCAAACCAGACAATCTCTATATCTGCACAGACAATGGAACAACAAAAAATATTGTATACCCACAAGCATTGTGAAATCAAACATATTAGAAACGTGCGCTTTCTCTTTTCTTTCTTTTCCATTTAACCAGCCTGAGCCACAGCAACGGGTGGCCAGGTACAACTAGTATACAAATATATATGAATAGCACCATTCATAATAATATATACACTCATTGTCAGCATTAAAAGCTCAACTGGATCACAAGCTTCTAGATGAATAGCTCATATTCTACTTGCAATCCTTTTCCTACTAAACCAGCACCCCAAAGCCCATGCTCTCTTCCATTTGAGAAGGATCAAAGTTGCACTGAGAATTCCAATATTGACTGAGTGTCTGACTTTGGAAAGAGGACTCTAAGGCTCAGTTTCCTCATGTATGAAGAAGCATTAATAAAATACCTACATCAAAGCTCTGTTGCACTAAAAGAGATAAGGCAATAGAAACATCAGGATATGGCTTTTCACTGATAATTTATCAATAAATATTCATCAATTATTCAAAGTGGCTGGTCTATTTGCATCCTTTAAATTCAAAATGAATAGCAGTACCTATGGCATAGATTTTGTACAACTAAAAGTTGATTTCCATGATGAGAGACAAAACTCAACATCAACAATAACAAGAATGGACCTATAATATCCACAATGATAATTATATCTGCATTTCCCAAGTTATTTTCCATGAAGCACTAGCCTTAAATTTTCTGTGGAAAACAAAACCAAGCCTCATCTCCATCTTTGAATTCACAATACACAGTAGTGCCTTAAACACAGTAGTGCCTTAAATTCATTGACTGATGGAATCCCAGTACCAAACAAAAGTTTGCAGAGATAGAAATAGTTCAACAAGTTGGAGCAGTAGAGCCCCCACTAAGACATATTCATAGCCCTGTAGGGAGCGGAGCAATGATAGGGTAAGCACTCCTACACAGAATTATTTAGGACTCCACATTTAACAGTGAGACCATAAAGCATTAAAGTGCATTAAATATGTACCTTCAAATGCTTAAATCCATTATGGTTTATCATCTCAAAATAAAACCTTAACATTGCCTACTCCCTACATATAAATTAATAAGATGGGTGAACAGGTTTCCAGAATATCAGCAGTACACACACACTGATTCAATGTGAAGGCTGTTATAGATGTTTTCTTCCCCGCGGTTACTCTGAAAACTAATGCAAAGCCAAGCAACAGCCTGATCGACACTGAGAAATGCAATGGTAACCTCCCCAATAGTTTGAAGTCAGAAGTTTATTCTGTGGCAATTGTCAAAGCTAGAGTTGAGGATGGTGCGTAAGGAAGGACCAGTGGGAGTATAATTTAAATTATTAGTTTTGAGGCTAAAGCCACTTATTATCGGATCTTGATTGAGTGGTGAGGTTAGCCCCAGGGCAAAACCAGGGTCACTTTTCCTTCAAAGAGAGAAATTTCTAAGAAGGGAATGATCTACATAGCAGAGTCAGTAGAGCAAATGTCAAAGCTATAAAATGAGAAAATGATAAACAGAGAGTCAGTGTGGACAATCAAGAGCACAAAATATAAAACAGTATTTGCATTATTAGCTTGAGTTTCATTCTGACACATGTTTGGTTGTCCATCTCCTTGACTGTGCTATGAGTTGTCTTAAAAGCACTTCCCAGCACTATGCAGCAAAGATGGCTGGGGCAAAGAGACGACACATAAAAAATCAAATGCAATCTAATCAAATTCATCATGCCCATTGTAAAAGTTGCTGCATTATAGGCATTCAACTTCCTCTCGCCACTGTCTTGCCCCCTTGGATATTCAGAGTTAACCAATATTTATTCATCACTGTTCATTTATAAATTCAGATCAAGAGAGAAATCTATAATAATAAAAGTGTAATATGCTAATTAGACTGGACAGCCTAACGACCTTCTGGACGTCCTTCCAGATGACCTTCGGGACGAAGCCAGGGCTGTGAGGGCCGAGGCAGCCGCCGCAGCTGCAAGGGCCAAGTCCCTTGCACGAATTTCGTGTATCAGGCCTCTAGTTATAAATAAAAGACTCAAAATATAGGAAAAAAGGGAATATTCAGCAGAAGGAGGAATGTTCTTCCTTTTTGACCTCCCAGACACTGTCAAAAGATAATAACTAAGCTGATCAATTTTTCAAAGAATTAAGATGTTAAAAAAAAAAAAAAACACTAAAAACTAATTTGGTTTATCCAAGTAAGTAAAGAAAAAAACACAGCATAGTTCCGTTAACGAGTCACGTTTTAATGAAAAAGTCCATTACCAGCAATGACATGCAGGTAACCATCAAAGGTTGTAAATACAAATTCCAAACTGATTCTGTAAACTGAAAAGACCTTTGTTGAGTCATAGGAATAAAAGTGGGGCATTGGCACTATATTCAGTGTCTATCACATGCTAGGCCATGTCTGGGCACTGAATAAAACAGACAAAACCACTGCCTTCCTGGATAGTACATTGCAATGAAGTACTTATAACTCTGTGAAATGAACGTGTATATTTTGTTAATTGTCCCCTTCCTTCAGGTTAAAGAGATTTTGAGAGCAAGACTTTAATATATTGTGTTCATCATTTTTAGTTGTAAGAAGGCACAATGGATAAAAGTAGATAATCAATAAATAAGATTTAATTCCTGAGTTATGTCACATCTTTGGCATTCTAACTCAGCCCTATTCAGCTTGTAAAGTGAGTCAATATATAGGAAAAGTCAAAAGAACAGAAAAGAATTATGAAACAAAAAAAATTAACCAGCATCTTCTTAAATCATTGGCATTCTCTATTAAGATCATCACTTACACAAGCATTTTTAAAAGATATTTGAATGTAGCTTCTAAAGAAAATTTATACCCTCGATTAAAGATACTTGAAAGCCAAAGCTAATAAGATGTTGTGAAGTGTGGGGTTGTGAAGGCCACTTAAAGAAAATATTTTTTTGATGGACTTAACACTCCAGAGCAGCTCTGGCGGGAGCGGCTCTCAGAAGCACTTACTCTCCGGAAGTCAGAGAGTGATGGCTCTCTGTCAAGGCGAGGACCAAAAGGGCACTTTTGTTCCCCCCTGAATCTGACGGGAAGTTAACACAGATTGACGACAGGTCATCTGAAAATGCTTGTCTCTTTTATTTTCAATTTTGCAGGATGGAAATTGCCCATATTTTGTCTGTGTGGCGCTTGTTCCAGGCCACTTTGATTGTCTGACACTATCCTCACAACAATGGCCCAAAACTGGGAAGCAATTCCACTATTTCTCAAGACTTTATCATGTAAATATTCTACCAGCATCCATCCTAATGCCATTGTTACAAATCAGTTGAGTGTGCCTAGCAAAAATTAATTATGTCAGGGAACAATTAGATAGTTATCATCCATGGCTGGTTCTGCATGTTTTGTTCTTATAATACCACCAAATTGCAAATATTTATGCCAAAGAAATATACCCCTTATAATAATCAAAAAGGTAGGTGGGCTATGACTTGGAAAAGAACTATAAATTTTATATGAAACTGTCCCTTAGTCCTTTTATAGTCATTGTTTTTGAGTGCTATCATCTTTGGGAAAAAAAATATGGACATTATGCTTTTTTTCCCTTAAAGGGGAATTTGCAAATAAGTAAAGCCAAGTTTTAAAAAAATTCCATTCACTGCTGTTTCTTCTAAGTTTTAGAAAGCTGCAATTTGGAAGAAATTGGGATCTTATTTCACATTCCATCTCTACCTAAAGTTATAGAATTTTGGTATCATCAAAACTATTTGGCCCAGCCTTGGGGCTCAGTAGTTGAGCATCTACCCATAAACCAAGAAGTCCCTGGTTCGATTCCTGGTCAGGGCACATGCCCGGGTTGTGGACTCGATCCCCAGTGGGGGGTGTGCAGAAGGCAGCCAATTGATGATTTTCTCTCTCATCGATGTTTCTGTTTCTCTATCCCTTTTCTTTCCTCTCTCTAAAACTCAACAAAACATATTTTTTAAAACCTTTTTGTTTATTACTTTAGGGCATAGACATGACATTCTAAGAGATTTAGGAGGGACAGACTAAATTCTAATTAGGGAACATATCTGAGGTTGAAATCCTGTATGTATGTGTATGTTCACATACATTCCTATTCTGGCTGGTAAGTCTAGACCCCTGGCCACAACCACTTCTTTAATGGAATGTTATGATTCAAACCACTCTGAACCAATGAATGAATGAATGAATGAATGAATGAACGAACTTCTTCCTAAAACATATAATAGTTCTAATTGTAATCTCTTTGAAACCAGGGATAAATAAGAAAAATGTTTTAAACTGTAAAAGAATAAATCAGAAAACTCTAGATAACAGGAATGAAGAGATCATTAAAAAATAATAATAAGACACATATTTTTTTTAAAAATCATACAGAGCCCTCTGGAGGATAGGACAATATAAGTAACCTGACTACTCTTGGTCTCTGTTTCTGCCTATGTACAATGAAGATAAAAATAATCTGGATTGGGTTCAAATTATTACATGGAAGGTAAGTCACTTCCCTCTCTGAAACTCACCCCTGCCTCTCAGGAATCTGAGCAGCAAGTGAGAGGGCATATAAGCTACCAGTGTACCTGCAAAATGACATGCCGATGGTTATATGAAGAATAGTGGTTATTTTTAATCAAAAGTAATTTTATAGGAGGGATAAATGGTGGTGGAGGGAAAAAGAGAGAGGAGAAAAAAAATAAGTAACTTCCAAGCATTTCTCTAAGAGATAGTATTTTCATGTCCTCTGGCTTTGTGTTTATATTTATGCTTCAGGTGGCACAATGAGATTTTTAAAGGGGTACAGTGTGCTGACTTAGTATACACATGCACTGTGAAATGACCGCCACAAGCAAGTGAATTAACAAAGCCAATGTTCACACAGTTCCTACTTCTGTGTGAAATCCAGGTGTGAGCAGGGTTGGTTCCCTCTGGAGGCCTTGAAGGCGAATCTGTCCCATTCCTCTCTCCTCACTGGTGGGGGCAGCGGGCAATCCTGGGCGTTCCTTGCCTGGGAGACACATCAGTCCCATCTCTGCCTCCATCTTCGTTCTCCCCTGTCTGTGTCCAAAGTTCCCATATTCTTGAAGGAGACTTGTACTGGATAAAAAATTATGTGTGGGGGTTTGTTTTTTTTTCTTTCAGCACTTTAAAATGTAGTTCCGCAGTCTTCTGGCCTGCATAGCTTCTGATGAATTATGCATTTGTTATTCAAACATTAGGAAATGTCCCCATTTTCTCTGTCTGCTGTCAAAGCGTTCCAGTTTATCTTTGATTTTTCAGCAGTTTGACTACGATTTGCCTAAGTACGGTTTTCTTCATTATTTGCTCACTGGGTCTACACAGAGTCTAGAAGAAATTAACCCTTTATTTTGCAGCCCTTTTGTTGTGCTCACTTATTTATTTACTAGAGGCCCGGTGCACGAAATTCGTGCACGGGGGTGGGGTGTCCCTCAGCCCAGCCTGCACCCTCTCCAATCTGGGACCCCTCCTAGGATCGGGCCTAAACGGGCAGTCGGACATCCCTCTCACAATCCAGGATTGCTGGCTCCGAACTGCTTGCCTGCCTGCCTTCCTGATTGCCCCTAACCACTTCTGCCTGCCAGCCTGATCACCCCCTAACCACTCTCCTGCCAGCCTGATCAATGCCTAACTGTTCCCCTGCCAGCCCAGTCATCCCCAACTGCCTTCCCCTGACAGCCCGGTCACCCCCAAATGCTCTCCCCTCCATATTACCTCTTTAGTAGATAGGGTTTTTTTCTTTAACATATTGGACAGTGTACCTGCCGTGGTCTTCACAAACCAGTAAAAATGTAAACCCAAACTAAAAGTGTCATAAAATAAACTTAAACAGGAATTTCATGAGACCTTAGAAAGGTGATATGATGTGGTTGTTTCTTCCTTTTTTCTTTCTTTCTTTTTCTTGATGTTTCAACTTTTGTCCTTTCTTTTTTCCTTTTATTCCTTTTCTGTCCTCTCTTTCTCTTAACTTTTCCGTTGGTAGAATCGTCAGTACTTGAATCTGTCTTGCTTCCAGAAGACAAAGAAGAGGAAAACACACAGTCATCTGAAGAAAAAGATGATCTATGATGGGATCGGTGGTGTTTCTGGTTTTGCTCTTTTCCCGGTTTGATTGTCATTTCTGCCGGCCCCGGCATCTTCAGGACTTGTGCATGGGCACTTCTTACTCATGTCTACAAAACCTCCCTGCCTTGATGAAAACTGTAGGGGAAAAGGCCCTCCTGGGTGGGCTCAAGCCCTGCCCAAGGTGCTGAGGAACCAGGGTGGGGAGCACTCTGCACCGCCGCTGTAAGAGCCAACCTCCAGACCTCGGGGTACTCTCCAGTAATGTAACTGCAATGTCCAGGTTTGCCTTCAGAAATTAGTTGTAAGTTACTTCCGATGTGAAACCCTACCTCAGACATTTCCATGTGGTTCCTAAAGATTTTAAACAAAACCCATTTACCTCCCTAACCTGGTCAGAACTTTCTACCCAATGGGAGAGATTTGCTGGGCAGCATCGCCTAGATATCACCGCCCATCTCGAATCACTTGGCTGGCGGCAAGGGAAGTTCTAAGGCTATAGTGTGTGGGGGGGATCACTCCATGCGGGTGCAGCCTAACACCCCAGGCTGCCTCTTGGAGGGAATAGCTCTGCGGGGCACAGCTGCCTCCCAGGCCTACACCCCTCAGCTGCAGATGGGAGCTGATCTCAGAGGGGGTGGGGTGGGGGGTGGAGAGGGAGGTGTATAGGCAGCTCCTGGGTCTCCCAGGCCCACAGCCCAGGCTGGGACAGGCAGCAGATGGCTCCTGCCCTGCACGGGTACCTCGCAGGCCCAATGCCCAGGCCGCTGTGGGCAGCTGATCGCGCCGGCCTTGCACAGTCGCCTCCCAGACCCACAGCCCAAGCCTCAGCGGGCAGCTGATTGTGCACGCCTTGCACAATGTAACTGCAATGTCCAGACCAGACCCACGGCCCTCCCAGACCCAAGGCCCGGGTCGGGGCAGGCAGCTGATGGAGGCGGCCGGGGGCGGGCGCCTCCCAGACCCACGGCCCAGGTTGGGGCAGGCAGCTGATGGAGGCGGCCGTGGGCGGGCGCCTCCCAGACCCACAGCCCGGGTTGGGGCAGGCAGCTGATGGAGGCGGCCCTGCGCAGGCGCCTCCCAGACCCACGTCCCAGGTCAGGGCGGGCAGCTGATCATGGCAGCTGTGCATGGGCGTGTCCTGGACCCACGGCCAGTTTCAGAACTAGGAGAGGATCTGGCCGGAGGGCAAAGCTGCCTCCTAGGCCAACAGGCTGGGCTGCTCGCTGCCTGCTCTCAGCGGCCAGCGGCAGCCTTCCCTGGGACTGGGGGACTCCTGCGGGCCTGAGAGGACTGGGCGCCGCCATCTTGTGTCTATGGGCGCTGCCATTTTTGTCACGGAGTGATGGTTAATTTGAATATTACTCTTTTATTAGATAGGATTGTCGTGTGCATGTACTATATTCATAATATAATAACTTAAAGCTAAGAAGTTTCTTATACAAAAAGAAGGGGGCACCAAGTGATCTATTTCCTGCTCCATAAACCCCAACTGCATGAATGTGTCTGAGCCCAGAAGCTGGGAAAGGTAGAAAGCTGAATGAATCCCAATTGGCTCAGGCTGTACATACAGAAGCTGACACAAGGCTTGCCATCTGGGAAATGAGGGTTGAAGTGCCGACAAAACTGAAAATCTTACTTAAAAAAAAGCATCAAGATACTGAGCAATTGTGATGCTCCATTGTGTGCTTCCAAAACACCTGTTTCCCACCTAGAGGACCAGGCTCGCAGAGGACACTTCTGACGGCCTCACTCTTCTCAAGTGACACTTCTCGCACTTGACCCATTGTGATCTGTCTAATACAAGAGAGTCCAAATGCCTATGGTTCTTCAAAGCCCAGGCAAGTATTAAAACCAAATAAAATGAACTGGGACTGGAGATTTTCTAAGATTAAACACACACACACACACACACACACACACACACACACACACACTCTAGAGCCCTTGGAAAGACTCTGTCTAACGCTTCTTTCTGATTCGAAATATTATAGAGTGTTTTTTGTTGTTGTTGTTTTTTAGTTCTGAATAGGCACAGGTTCTGGATTTAAATCCAAGCTCTGTTACAAGCATTGTTATATTAATTAACCTTTCTATTTTTAAATATATATATATATTTATATATATATATATATATATATTTTTTACTGATCTTTAGAGAGAGAGGAAGGGAGAGGGAGAGAGAAACATCAATGTGAGAGCAAAACATCAATTGGCTGCCTTCTACATGTGCCCTACTGGGGATTGAGCCTGCAACCGGGACATGAACCCTGACCAGGAATCGAACCAGCAACTTCTCGGTGTACAAAACAATGCCCGGCCAACTGACCTGCACTGGCCAGGGCTACTTAGCCTTTCTATACCTTGGTTTTTGTATCCATAAAAATCAGAAGACATGTTTGTGATGAGAGTAAAAGCATAAAGCTTCCATTGGTACTGTCATAGAATAAACTGACCATAAACGTTAGCAGTATTAGTATTACTTTTAGATTCTCTTCTATAGGGAAAATTACCTAAATCTTAAATGTATATAATTTTCACATTTTCTTTCAAATTTGGATTAGAGAGAGTAAATGGTTTCATTTTCAGTCTGTTCAGTCTATGCTTCTACCTCATGGGAATGTAGCAGATGAGGAGTGGCTTGTGTTATCACGTGCCGCCGCTGGGAGAGGCCAGGGCGCTGGTGGTGGCTAATGCTCGGCCTGACATCCAGTGCTTCAGCAGTTATCACTGATGCCATAATGCTCTGCTACTTAAAACAGATCCACACAGTGTTTCGTTTTCTCACCAAATGGCTGTAAGCTTTGGGAACCACACATCCTGGATGGGCCAAATAGCAATATATTTTGTTCTACTGTCCATATGAGTAAACTCCAACTGGCCAGGTCATGAAACATAAAAATGGGGACATTATACAAATAGCTGAATGTTATGGAGAAAGGAAATTATAATTGACTGAGTACTAAATGAATTATTGAGTATAGTTGATTGTGCCAGTAGGTTTTACATGTCATCTCGTTTACTCTTCATAAGCATACGTAAAGACACAGATTACAGCCCATACTGTAAAGGAGAAGCAATGGATGTCGAAAAGGCTTACGTTCACTGTCACACAGATGGTTAGTGTCAGGACTGAGCTGCAAACCCAATGTCCCGTGGGATCCATATTTTCTATCCCTTCTGCATGTGTGCATAGGAAGATCTGTCTGGTTTTGGACACATTCTTGATCATACTCAGAGTAAATTGTGAGAGAATCAGATGCACAAAACACTCAGTTTACTTCCTTGGGTTTGGCAAGGGCTAGAGTCATCATAGTCTTTGTTGACTGGTGTCATTTTCCCTGGATATCTCTGTCAATCAATAAGATATCTTTGGGAACAGCAAAACTGGAAGCCTTCAGTATTACCAATGCTCCAAATATAATAATAGCAAAAACACACGCATTATACCATTTTAAAAAGAATGTGACTGTCCAGATCTTTCAGAAATGAGACTGTGGAAGCAGATGCACCCCGTTAATCATTAGCAATGCCTTTGCTCAGCAGCAATTATTTTTTTTCTCCGTGGAAGCACGCTGATTAGCCAAAGACACTCGGAGTCTGGCTCCCATAGAGAGGGCTGGGTCACCAGCCAAGTTTCACAGCGACTCTGTAAATAACAATATGCTCCACAGACCAGATTCCTAGCCTGCAGGCGCCATTATATCACACTTCCCAGTCCTGTGCATTGGCCACTGCCCATAGACTCAGAGCTTGGAAGAAAGTCAGTTGGAATCGAAAAGAACTCACTTTGCTAAACTATTATTTCAAAAAAGCAAGTCGGTATGAGAACTATATGTCTAGGCAGCCAAAGACTCTCCATGGCTCTGTTACTATTGGTGAAGAACTAGGGGAAAAATGCACAAAGTTGTCACCTCCAAAGATTCAGCACGGGACCCAGCCGGTGTGGCTCAGTGGTTGAGCATCAACCTATGAATCAGGAAGTCACGGTTGGATTCCAGGTCAGGGCACATGCCTGGGTTGTGGGCTCAAGCCCCAGTGTGGGTGTGTAGGAGGCAGCCAATCAATGATTCTCTGTCATCATTGATGTTTCTATCTCCCTCTCCCTCTCCCTTCCTCTCTGAAATCAATAAAAATATATTTAATTTTTAAAAAAAGACTCAATGTTGGCATATCACAGAACTCAGGACTTCCCCTGACAACTCTTTACAAGTGAATTAACCTCTCTCCCACTTCGATGTCACCTCTAGAAAAAGGGTTCATCAGAACCAGTGACAATAGTTGCTTTGAAAGGTTATCACTAAAAGGAAAGAGAATATTAGCTAAGTCTGGAACACGTTTGTGAGAAGTTAATTTTTTTTTTAATTGGGATGATGAATTCCTCCCTCTTTAAGCCTGGACTTCCCGGTTTCCAGAAGGTGTAGGCACTCAGGAAACCCAATCAGACTTCCAAGGTTTCAATGATTTTGAAAGTTGCATACTTTCAATACTTGCCTTCACTTATTCCTCTTCCTGCCTTTCTCCATGCCTATTGAATTGTGTTCCCCAAGATGGTACATATTTATAATGTGCCTCACACATTTCTGTGACTGTGCGAGGCATTGCCTTCACACTTCCTCCTAATGTGACCCAGTCGGATGCAGACACCCTTGTTGCTTCTGGGACTGGCTGAATGTCTTCACAAATACACCTTACCTATATACACTGAGTGGCCAGATTATTATGCGTTCAGAGATCATAATAATCTGGCCATTCAGTGTATATAAAAGCCTAATATGCAAAGTGTCCCCTTGGGAGTTGGACCAACTGGGAATTCAATCACTCACTATGATGTGCACTGACCACCAGGGGCAGCGCAGAACGAAGGAAGGCCCTGGCCAGCAGCCAGCAGCTGCTAGGGACCCTACCCATGCACAAATTTCATGCACTGGGCCTCTAGTTATTATATAAGGTGCATTCTACCCCAATGCAGTCAGTTAACTGAAAATATTCCCCTCCCCCTCCCTATTTTACATGATTTAAAAATACCAAGGACAAAGGACTTGTTGAAGCTTCCACACTAGACTAGGCTAGAAGAAAGACAAGATTTTAGGTCTCCTGACTCTAATTTTGGCTACTTCTTGAATGTACAGAAAGTACAAAAAAACTCATTTACCATTTTATCCATCTGAAAATGGAATTTGTGAGGGAGTTAGTGAGGGCTATCTGTGCCTCCAAATACTTCTTCTACTCAGTAATAATCAACTAGAAAATGGTAGCAAATTCTCTTCAAGCATTTGAATCTTCTAAAATGACTGAATCAAAAGATTGCATTTCCAATCTTTTGAGAACTTATCCAACCATGACAAGTGGATGTATAAATAGAATACCAATATTAGAGCCCTGCAACGTCTCCTTATCTGAACAGGCTTCTAAAGCAGAAAGTTTCCCTTTGTGTGGGGCTTATCTCCCACAGACATTTTGTTTAAAACTTGGAGGTTGAATTCTAATTAAATTGTGCTATTTTCCAAGATGTTTCCAAGAGGCTGATCACATTAAAAGGGAACTTGTGTGTCCCTAGTAAGGATTAATATTCAGATCTCAAGTATGTATTTTTTTAATTTTTTTTATTGATGTCAGATAGGAAGGGAGTGGGAGAGAGAGAGAGAAACATCAATGATGAGAGAGAATCACTGATTGGCTGCCTCCTGCATGCCCCCTACTAGGGATTGAAGCTGCAACCTGGGCATGTGCCCTTTACCAGAATCAAACCTGGGTCCCTTCAGTCCACAGGCCAATGCTCTATCCACTGAGCCAAATCAGCTAGGGCAGATCTCAAATATATTTTAAGTCTATTGACCAACTACCTCCAATTTCTAGTACATAGCTCTAATTCCAGCTTATGAAGTCTACCCCCACATTTCAGAGGAGTGCTAGATAGCAGCTCAGAGGTGTCCCATTGCACAAAACTAAAAAGATCACCTTTTCTTAAATAATTTAGAAACTCTCACTGACTTCCTCCTCCAACAATGAAAAATTCCCAGTGATTTGAGTTCAAAATTATAACGTTTCCTTTGCATGTAGGAATTAATCTGTCTTCCAAGCCCATTGCTTTTACTTCCATAATCTTTTCCCATATGATTATCCTAGTCCTCTATACTTCCTGTCCAGTCTAAACCAGTCTAGTTTAGCGAGAAGAGCTTTCTGTCTTGAGTCTCAGCCTTTAGTTTCTCTTTTTTCTTACCCAAATTTCAGATGAAAGAAGATTAATCTTTTTTAAGTATGGCTTTGATCCTTCCTCTGTCAAAAAGATTAGTGTCTTCCACATGGCTACACAAAAAATGTTACAGGCCTAGGCTACCATTCAAAGTGACCACAGTCAGGTACCGAATTACACTTCCAACCTTTCCACCCAAACTCCACGTGGTTATGCTGTTCCCTCTGCGATGGAGGGCTTCCTTATCTAAGGTATCTAACTATTCTTCCTTCTTCCAGATCCAGCTTTAAGAGAACTTTTCCCAAACCAGCAATTCCGGGAGGCCCCACACAATACGCACCCCAAGCTGAAATAACCTCATCTAAATCAGAACTCCCAAAGTCCCCCTTTAGAGTAATCATGAATTCAATTAACAGAATAGATGTTTTATATATTTTTTTTTTTTTTTTAATTAAAGCTATTGGGGTGACATTGGTTAATCAGATTACACAGGTTTTCGATGTACGATTCTATGGCACATCATCCATATATTGCATTGTGTGCCCACCACCCAATTAGTTTTTTATGTGTGTGCCTTATCTCCTTAAACACTGTCAGAACCTTGTGAGTAGGAGGTATCAATCATCAATCCCTGCCCAAAGGATAAAAGACTAAATAATACTAATAACAAATGATAATAATGGGTGACATACATGGATTACCCACTGTATGGAGGCCCAGAACCATTTCACTGAATCATCAACGACCCTTTTTGAAGTAGGTGCTATTTTCCAGATTCAAAAACTAAAATTTAGAGTGTTTAAGTGCTTGACCATAAGCATTAAGTATATGGCAAATATATATATATATACCTTTTCCATTCCATTTCACTGCCCTTGCTAGGATAGCAGACTTTAAAAGTCAGCCATCTAAAAGCCTTTTCAGAATGGCAGGGTAACAATTAAAAAAACTCCCCTAGGGAGTTGCTTTCAAGTCCAGGATCACTTCTCCGGAGGCAAGAAGACAGAATGTGTTCTTTTGTCGAATGCTATGCTGTTACCTGTGGATAGCCCCCCCGCCCCCAGGATGACAGCAGCAGTCCTTCATTCTATTTCACGTCTCACAATGGACTGCTGCTCTTGAATTTGTATAAAAGCTCAACAGACAAACATGTGTTTCCCATACCAGGATATAGATAACCAGAGCTCCGGCAGCTATTATGTGGCATCTTCAATCCCAGGGCCTTGTCTAAAATCTACCTCCCAGAAGTCAGCTCTCCTGGTAGGCTGGATTTTCCTACGAGAGTAGGGAATTTAGGTATCTAAGTGGCTTCTTTTAAAGCCTTATCCATAGGAGTTTCTGTCAAATAGCACGATCTTTTGATAACATTGAAATTTTCCAACAAGGATTTAAAGAGAAATTGCAAATAGTACTTGACCAGTCTATAGGATAGGGTCAAATGCATATTGTGTGCCTATCATGGCTGTTCATGTACATTTTCTCCCATTAAATTTATAAAACATTTCCGTTACCTATTGCATTTTTAAGTCTCCAAAAGATAGCTATGTATAAAAAGAGGATCTAAAGGGACAGAGATTTCACAATATACTTATCTGTGTATCTCATCATTCTAAGTCTCATTTAAAAGTAAATAATGAATAAATTGAGGTATCTTTAATGTAGGTGGCATTCACAGGAAAGATTCAAGAGCAAACCACTTATCCGTTCATTCAAACACATAGTAAGTATGTGGCTACTTGGAGCTAAGAATAGAAAAAAAGAAAGCACAGCCCAACCAGTGTGGCTCAGCAGTTGAATATTGCCCTATGAACCAGGAGGTCACAGTTTGATTCCTGGTCAGGGTACATGCCCAGGTTGTGGGCTCAATCCCCAGTGGGGGGTGGAGAGGGGACAGCCAACCAATGATTCTCTCTCATCATTGATGTTTCTATCCCCCTCTCCCTTCCTCTCTGAAATATATATATTATTTTTTAAGGAAAGCAGTTTCTGTCCTGAAAGATGTTTACGTAAATGAGGTAGATATTAAAATGGAGCGTTATACATATATAATGTAAGGGTTTAAAGAATGGAGAAGCAGCCCCGGCCAGTATGGCTCAATTGGTTGGAGCTTCATCCTGTACACCAAAAGGTGGAGGGTTCAATTCCTGATCAGGACACATACCTAGGTTGTGGGTTTGGTCCCCTGTTGAGGTGTGTACATAGAGGAAACCAATCAACCTCTCTCTCTCTCTCTCTCTCTCTCTCGCTCCCCTTTCTCTCTCTAAAATCAATCCTTGGGTGAGGACATTTTTTTAAAAAAGGAGAAGCAGGGTGTTTCTATTTCAAGTTCATTAGCTAAGCTCGTGGTCAGCAAACTGCGGCTTGCGAGCCACATGTGGCTCTTTGGCCCCTTGAGGGAGGGAGGGAATAAAAGTGCCATCCTTTCCTAGACTAATTTTACCATCTTCATACACTTTCTGATACTGTGTAATTCCAGACAAGCTTATTATTCTCTTTGAACTTCAGTCTTTCATCTGTACATTGGGTTCTACACACTTTGCTTCCTGAACTACATTCGACATTTTTCTATTCTTTCTCCTGGGTTGTTCTAATAAATTCAGTCTCTTCTAGTTCATGCCCCCCAAAGCAAATTATATTAAAACCTTTGATATGCATTAGAGCTACTGGTATCGATCAATTAACTTCCAATATCTGATATATTAGAATGGATATGGGAAATATATTATATGGAAAATTATGGCTTTAATATGTGCCTTTACCACTGGCTTTGAAATAAGTTCCAAAGTTCAAGTGATCTGCCCTTTTTATTTCAGTTTCTTACTTTGGGTTATACCGATGGGCATCAAAACACCTGTGAACTTACCCAGCTGGCTTGATTCAGTGGTTGAACATTGAACCTATGAACCAAGAGGTAACAGGTTTGATTCCTGGTCAGGGCCAATGCCTGGGTTGTGGGCTCCATCCCCTGTAGGGGGGTGTGCAGGAGGCAACCAATCAATGATTCTCTCATCATTGATGTTTCTATCACCCTCTCCTTTCCTCTCTGAAATCAATAAAAAATATATATATTTTTAAAAACACCTGTGAACTTCTTGAAAGTGTTCTGAAAATTCTGTGATCTGTGTCATAAATACATTTTTTAGCACTTGAGAATGACTTTTGCAAATGAATGTGAACCGTGAAAACTGCTTATACAATTGGGGATTTAGACAGGATTCTGAATATTGTCCAACATGAATGTAGACAAGATCTGGTATTTTTTTTTACAAAGATGGGAAAGGAATAAGGCTATTCAAATAAAGGCAGCATGGAGCAGTGGTTCTCAACCTTTCTAATGCTGCGACCCTTTAATACAGTTCCTCATGTTGTGGTGACCCCCAACCATAAAATTATTTTCGTTGCTACTTCATAACTGTAATTTTGCTACTGTTATGAATCATAATGTAAATATCTGTGTTTTCCGATGGTCTTAGGCTCTACAGCAGCGGTTCTCAACCTGTGGGTCACGACCTGTGGGTCTTAGGCTCTACAGCCTAAGACCATCGGAAAACACAGATATTTACATTATGATTCATTACAGTAGCAAAATTACAGTTATGAAGTAGCAACGAATATAATTTTATGGTTGGGGGTCACCACAACATGAGGAACTGTATTAAAGGGCCGCAGCATTAGGAAGGTTGAGAACCACTGGTCTAGAGGGAGGATGGCCTTCAGGCAGAACAAACAGCATGTACCATCCTATGTGCTTCCCAAACCTCAGGATCCCCATGTCACTGAGGGGGAAAAATAGCATAATCCCAGTCATTCTTTTGCACAAATATTCCCTTCTTTGCTAGGGATGCATAAATGAATCAGTTAATGAAAATGGAAAATTTAGCCTTCCTGCTTCCTGGCACAATTCATGAAATTGGCAAGCTTACTTAAGAAATGGAATTTGTGACAATGATAAAAGAATCTGTGTCAAACAGGTTCCAAAAGAGACATTTATATCTGTGAATTCTTGCTCAGCTGGTGTGGCTCATTGGTTGAGCATCAACCTATGAATCCGAAGGTCACGGTTCAAGTCCCAGTCAGGGCATATGCCCAGGTTCTGGCTTAATCCTAGTGTGGGGCATGCAGGAGGCAGCTGATCAATGTTTCTCTCTCATCATTGATTTCTCTCTCTCTCTCTCTCTCTCTCTCTCTCTCTCTCTCTCTCTCCCCCCCCCCCTCCCTACCTCTCTGAAGTCAATAAATATATATATATATATTTAAAACTCTTTCTTCCTTGGAGGTGGGGGGAATTCATTTGTTTTAAAATATATAATGATAGGAGACATTTGTAAAACTTTAGACAATAAAAATAATAATCAATAAAATATATAATGACAGTTACTAGCTAGTTGGAGCACAGGATTTGTCACTTACAACCTTATTTTAAATTAATTAAATGATCAGTCTTCTTTTGTCCCTCTGAACAGAACGCACTCACTGAGCTTGTTCCGGTCAGTTCTTATAGGAAGAACACAAAGTCATTTATCTTTCCCAGAGTCCCCTCGGCTATATCTAAACTACTTTCGTAAAAAGCCTGAAGATTTTTAATTTGAACTACATTTAGCAAGATACACAGCAGCCTGTTTGACAGCAACTGGGACACGCACAATGCGAGCTCTGCAGAGAACGCTGCAAGTCTTACCGTGAAAAGAGCAGGTGGCATCTTGCTGTTTCTAACCGTCAGCAATTGAGATTTAATACCGTTTGATGTTCGTGCATTGAAACTCAACCAAGACTTGTAAAAGTTGCTCTCATTTAATTCTTGGTTTTGCTTAAAGAGTAGGAAGTGTTTGGACCAGCTCGTTCAGTTTCAAAATTTTATTCCTGTCTGAATTTTCAAACTAGGTTGTTCAGGATTCTTCTGAAAAATAATTTCAAGGTGGTCTTTTTTACTATTATTATTGCTTTAGAAGAAGAAATGTATATTTGTTCATCTCAAAGTACCCTATCTTATTTTGCAAATCACCAAGAGGTCAGCAATTTCCCCCCTTATATCTCTTAGAGAGCACTCTATAGATACATATTCAACATAGGACTTTTATCCAAAATACATTTAAAAAACACTTACTGATTAATATAAAAAAGACAGACAACCCAAAATAAAAAGAAACTTAAATATAAACTTCATGAAAGATAGACCAATAAACGTATGAAAAGGTACTCAGTATCATTTTTTATGAAGAAATGCAAATTAAAATCACAATGAAATACTACTTCACACTCACTACAATGATGGATTGAAAAATAAAAAAAGATGAAAAATACAAAGTACTGTCAAGGATGTACAGCATCTGTATGTCCTCTTTAGAGAAGTGTCTATACAGGTACTTTGCCCATTTTTTAATTGGATTGTTTGTGTGTGTGTGTTTTTTTGGTGTTGAGTTTTAGAAGTTCTTTGTAAATTTTGGATATTAACCCCTTACCAAATATGTCCTACCATTCAGAGGGGGGTGTCTTTTCATTTTTTTGATTATTTATTTTGCTGTGCAAAAAACTTTGCAATTTGATGTAGTCCCATTTGTTTATTTTTATTTTGTTTCCCTTGCCCTAGGAGATATATCAGAAGAAAATATTTCTATGAGAAATGCCTGAGATTTTATTGTCTATGTTTTCTTCTAGGATTTTTATGGTTTCAAGTCTCGAGTTACCTCAAAAAAATTAAAATTGAGCTGCCTTATGACACAGCAATTCCGCCTCTGGGAATTTATCAGAAAAAGACTATATACACCCCTACGTTCATTGTAGCACTATTTACAATAGCCAAGATTTTGAAGCCCATCAGTAGATGAGTGGATAAAAAAAAAACTAGTACATTTACACAATGGAATACTTAGTTGTTAGTAAATATAATTTCCCCAAAGAAATGGTGCCTAACATTGATCTACTACATTGAAAACTTCTGTCTCATATTACTACTATATATACATCATAGCACAGCACTTAGAACATGGTGGCACTCGGAAAATTCTGTTAAGCAAATGTAACATATTTATGCTGGAAAAAAATAAAACAATGTCATGACGCCTTAGCTTAATTTTCCATATGCATCAGCATTCTCCCTTGTAGAGAAACGAACTTCATCATGATAACTTCTGAGGTAGCTTAATGACATTCTGGCTTTAAAATATTTTTCCTACTGAGATGTAGGCTTAAATATATGCATTTCAGTAGGAGAGCCTGATCTGTTCCGAGAATTAAGTCATTTGCATCCTAACTCTTTTTTTTTTTTTCCCCCTGGGTAACTACCATCACATTGGAGACAGGTGAGGGGAAAAGAAGAGCCTTTTCCTAAGATTTTGCTGAGCTATGAAATGCAAAATAATTCATGACACTAAATCAAAAAAACGAACCAAACCACAATTTAGCATGCACCTGTCCTTTTTAGTGTTACATCATTCTGGAGGACGGGGAGGGGGACATACATACAAATATTGAGCAGTTTTGAAAAAATTGTGTTGCATTGCAATGGATTTTTCCAAATTCTTACAATGCCATCTAAATTCTGATCATCTGTTGTAGGCTTTAAAACAACGTCTGATATCGTGCCCCTACACTAATATCACCAGTAGAGAGTAGTGCCCACATCACAAAACTATAATGAAAACATATATGATCACTTCCAGTCAGCATAAATGTTTTAAATAATGCATAGCAAAGATGTTATATGTGATCCATTATTCATGCCTCTCTCATACATATATTTGAAAATGGAATGGTGCTGGCTGCCCTCAGATTCTGGGCCATGGTTGTTCTGTAGTTCAGAACTTTCTACTCTGACATACATTTTTGCCTAAAAGTAATTCTCAAATTGGATTGTCAGTCATTTATACATTACCTTGTGCCTAACTGGCAGATGGCATCGTCCCTTTAACCATTTTCTTCCCCATTTCCACTGTTCAAACACTGACTGCCTTTGGCTCTCTCTCACACATACATACACATTCTTATACTTATAGATTGCTTTTCTTATGTTAAACATAATGTCTAAGATCAAATTATATAATATTTGAGATTATTCAGTCAAGAATTGTTTAAAAGCAAGTAAAGTGCATGCCATATTTAATAAGGTAAAATAGCTTTAATAATAATATATAAAATAATGTGACCAGTGGCAAAACTTTAATTCAATGCCTTGGCTTGAATTATTTTGCTTTTGAATATCCATCTTATATCTATATCTATATCTATATCTATATCTATATCTATATCTATATCTATATCTATATCTATATCTATATCTATATCTATATCTATATCTATATCTATAGTGTTATAATATAATAGCATATTACATGATATTTAATATATTACACATAGTTTTATACATATATATGAACATAAGAAAAATCTGGAGAAATTGTAAAGCAAATACCATCCCCAACTGTGGTTATTCTTATTCACTTAGAATTAAACTCATTATTTAGTGTTATAATTTTTAAATAAATGCTCTCAGGTTATATTTAAAAGGAAAAGAAAATGTAGAATAAATTAAAAATTTAATGGATAAGTGTTGGAAGCTGCCCATTACCTTCACTAGCAGAGAAGTGGACAAGGAACCCAGAAGGCTGGTCAGCCTTGAGGCTCTGGCCAGGGTCAGAGCCATACATCCACTGTCTGGTGGAGACAAAGGGAGCTGAAGCAACTTGCACCTTTTAGTCTCATGTAAATCCTTACTGATAAGATAGTTTGCCTGTTACTGGAAATTGTCTGCCTAAGGGCTATGGGTGTGTCCCAAACCTGAATAAAAGGGATCGAAAGGCCAGAGCAAAGGGGAGTCCTCTCTTGGGCTTCCGCCTGGCCCCCAATTCCCAAATTAGTATTTTCTTGTCTGTCTCTTTCATTTGTGTGCGACCTCCTCCAGAACCCAGACCCTGAACCTGAACCCTGAACCACGAGGGACGTGGTGGGTACACTCACAGATAAGTACAAATCAAATCATTCATTTAAAATGGTTTTGAGTGGTCATAATGACATAGCAGTTGATCCAATTAATTTATTGAAATTCTGAAAATGTTATGCAAGGAATTCTGCTGAGTGCTGCTGGGAATCAAAAGATGAACAGGTGTGGAATAGAATGTGTCCTCGGTAAAAAAGGTAAGTTTTTGGAGAAGACATGTATGCAAGCTACAGAAATATGATATGATATGATATGATATGATAATGCAATAATGAACATAATTATTTTGGTTAAAAAGTAGAGATTAAGGACCAGAGGGGAATCTACTTGACCTAAGTGAATAAAGCTACAGAGTGTTAGAGATTAGAGTTCTAGAAAAAGCTGTGAGTGTCAACAGAGACAGAAAATGAAGAACCTGAAATACCAAATTATGCTTTAGCCATTATTTAGAACCACATAGAGACACTGAATGATTTAAGACCCGGAAGCAATATACTCAAACTGGTGTTTTAATGGATGAATTCAGGGGAAAGATCAATAAGGGGGATCTTTAAAGTTCTAGGTCAGATACTATTACCTGAACTAGGCTAGGGACCTTTGGAATAGAGAGAAAAGAGGTACACAATAATGAGTAAAATATATTGCCACACCATTCTGAATAGAAAGTCATGGTCAACAAAAGACACCTCTAATAAAGGAATGTTATCCAAACTATACAAAGCACTCTTAAAACACAAAAATAAGGGGGGGGGGGGGGAATGGGCCAAAGACCCTAACAGACACCTCACCAAAGATATACGGATAACAGACTAGCATATAAAAAGATGCTCCACATCACATGTCCTCAGCGAAATGCACTGAAAACACACAGCTATTGGAATGACCAAAATCTGGGACATTAACAACCTAAAAGGCTGATAAAGATATGAAGCAACAGGAACTCTCATTTACTATCAGTGGGAATGCAAAATGGTACAGTTACTTTGGAAGCCAGTTCGGTGGCTTCTTACAAACTAAACATATTCTTACCAGGAGATCCAGCAATCACACTTCTTGCTATTTGTACAAAGGAATTGAAAACTTATGTCCACACAAAACCTGCACATGGATGTTCACAGCAGTTTTATTCATTACTACAGGCCCGATGCATGAAGATTTGTGCAAGAATGGGTCTTCCTTCCCCTGGCTGCCGTCACTGCCTTTGCTCAGCCCGGAGCCACCTTTTGGCCTTCCCACGCTGCCTAGAGGCCCAGAGCGACTGGGTGCCTGTGTATGCAAATTAACCCGCCATCTTTGTTGGGTTAATTTGCATAATCACTCCTGATTGTTTGGTGGGCATCGCGAAGGTATGGTCAATTTGCATCTTTCTCTTTTATTAGTGTAGATTGTCAAAACTTGAAAGCAACTGAGATGTCTTTCAGTAGGTAAATGAATATGTAAACTATGGTGCATCCAGAAATGGATTATTATTTGGCACTAAAAGGAAATGGACTATCAAGCCATAAAAAGAGCAGGAGGAATTTTAAATATATATTACTAAGTAAACTGAGCTGACCTGAAGAGCTACATGCTGTCTGATCCATCTATATGACATTTTGGAAAAGGCAAACTATGGAGAGAATAAGAAGATCAGTGATTGCCAGGTAGGGAGAAGGATGACTAGGTAGAGCAGAGGATTTGCAGGCAGTGAAAATACTCTGTATGATACTATGTTAATGGATATATGCCTTTATACATCTATTCAAATCCATAGCATGTTCAACAAGAATAAACCCTAATGTAAACCGTGGACTCGGGGTAATAATGATACACCAAGGTAGATTCATCAGTTATAACATATGCTCCACTCTGGGGTGGGGGGATGTTGATAATGAGAGAGGCTATGCAGAGGTGGGGTCAGGGGTATAGGGGAAATCTCTGTACCAGTATATTCCTGTCAATTTTGTGTGAACCTAAAACTACTCTGGAAAAACACAACACAAAACTAAGTCTTAAAATTTAAAAATATCATGGCCACTTACTTGGAAAGCTTTTTTTAGAAGTAAATTTGGCCACACTGATTAGTTAAGATGTACAGTCAACTGCAGCCACTTCACTGCTTGCTCATCCTTCAAAATTACTCTTGGAAAAGTCAAGAGCAAGTACTCGAAATCCTTTATTTCTTTAGTATCACTTTCCAGTGTGTAGAAAGCATGCTACACCTGGAGAAGGCCCCATGTATATGACTAACGAGCTTTCTGTCACCTGGCTCCTGGGGAGGCACTTTATGTGAATGCCTTGGTTCCAAGATGAGTCTATGAGAAAGAACTGAGGACATTTGGGGAAATACAATGACAAATGTATGTGGATGGACACACTGGAAATGATCCAGAACCCAGGCGGGTTAATTTTAGGTTATTTACTAAATAAACAGTGGTCTTCTAGGCTCCCAAAGTGTATGAGTGAGTATGAATAGGAAATTCCAAAAAATTTTGTGTGAACTTTAATAAAGATGAAGTGAAAGAATACTAGTTTTTGCTTAACTATGACTTTTATCTATTGCAATCATAAAAGTCAGGACTGAAATAATTCCCAAAGTAACTGTGAGAAAGAAGTTGAAAGGGCTCTATACCAACTGAGGGATTAGAAAACTACAAGGGTATGGTTTCAAAGGTGACTATGCTCAGAATATTTATGTAAAGAGAAACAAAAACTAAAGTCCCCTCCCCCTTGCTTCACTGCTTAACTCTCAACATCTTTACCAACTCTTTTAGAAATGTAGCAGTGTTAAGCAATAATTTACTTGTTATTTATATTATTCCTTCTGCTCAAAATAGTGTTATGTACAAATAATGGCATCTACATTAAAGAACAAGCATTATAAATCAAAACAAACAATCCTCTCCCCCCCACACACACACACAAAGAAGTGCTATTTTTGAGCAACAATATGGCATACAATTATGAACCAAATTGTATAACACAACCGATGTGTGTGCATATATATATTTTTAATGGCCATCCTTCATTAACCCATAAAAGGTAAATCCTAGAAGTGTAATAAAACATTTCTCAAAGTATGCTATACAGAAAATTTTTTTCAATGTTTCTAAGAGCAAATAATTTTAGAAACGAATGAGATAATTAACAAAATTAACTGCAGAAATTCTAAGCATGTTCATATACTAAAGAAAAATCATGACTTTCAAAGCAAGGCTAATCTGAATCAAATCCCTCAAAATCAATCCATCTCTCTCTTTCACACTTTCTCTCCTTCCCTCCCTTGTTGAATTAGTCAGGGTTATCCAGAAAAAAAAAAAAAAAACAAGATATACAAGATACACAGATCTCTATAAAGGAGTAATTAATAGGAACTGACTTACGTGGTTCTGGAGGCTGAGAAGTCCATGATCTGCCTTCTATCAGCTAGAGAACCAGGAAAGTCAGTGGTATGATTCAGTCTGAGGTAAAAGGCCTGAGAGTGGAGGCTGATGGTGTAAGTCCAGACATGAGTCCAAAGGCCGAAGAACCAGGAACAGCGGATGTCCTAGGACAGGAGAAGATGATGTCTCAGCTGAGGCAAAGAGACCGCCAACTTGCCCTTCCTCTGCCTTTCTGCTCCATTCGGACCCTCAACAGATTGGCTGATGCTCACCCACACTGGGGAGGGCATCAGCTTCCTCCATGCAATTCAAGTACCAATCTCTTCCAAAAATGATGTTTCGCCAGCTTTCTGGGCATCCCTTAGCCCAGTCAGGTTGACACATCAAATCTACCATCACACTTGCAGGTAAAGATTAACTTTTGGAAATGCTGGTTCCACCAAAAAGTGAGAAGAAAATGGCTATAAGATTTGAGTGCATAATAAGTAATTCTATTTTTCAAAATTATTACTGAAATTAATGATATGCCTAGATAGAATGTTTTCTGAAAGATAGTGACCTCAAAAAATTAAAAATGGAATTGCCATATGACTCAGTGATTCCACTTCTGGGAATTTACCTGAACAAACCTGAAACTCTAATTCCAAAGAATATATGCACCCCTATGTTCACTGAGAGTTATTTACAATAGCCAAGATTTGGAAGCAGCCCAAGTGTCCATCAGTAGTTGAGTAGATAAAAAGCAGTGGTACATTTACACAGTGGAATACTACTTGGCCTTAAGAAAGAAGGAAATCTCATTCTGGACATTCTTTTTTTTTTTAATGCTTTTATTGATTTTTAGAGCGAGAGAAAGAGAGAGGGATAGAGAGACACAAACATCAATGATGAAAGAGAAACATCATCAATCAACTGCTTCATACACGCCCCCGACTGGGGATCGAGCCTACAACCTGGGCATGTGCCCTAACTGGGAATCGAACCAGGGACCTCTTGGTTCATGAATTGATGCTCAACCAGTGAGCCACACAGGCTGGGCTTGACATTCTTTCTGCCAACTTTATCATGGAGACATGTTCAGGCCTCAAAGTAGTATTTGAGGAGCCTAGAATTTTCCTGGTTAATTTTCCGTCATTCCAGTAACCAGGAACAAAGAATTCTTATCTGAATGTTTGGGATACTGTTGGTGATTTGAGCTATACACCTCATCAATGTAACTCAACAATTACAATTTTCTACTTCTCCTAATGTTTTATGCATGAAACCTTTGTCCAGAGATAAGCATGGGCTGTCATGAGTAATTCTTCTGTACCTTAATCAATTTACCTCTAATCAATGAGGATAGGTCAAAATAGATAACTTAGAACTGGGAAGAAATTTCTGACTATAAATGTCGGCTGTAGGGTTTATCAGCATGTTACTGAGCATCTCTCTTTTTTGTTTCTTTTTCAAGAAAAAAGAAACAAGTGTGGATGATAATGTTTTTACAATCAGTCTGAATCTAGTTTTTGCTTCTGCCTTCAGTATTCTCATGCTTACTGAATTTTTGTGATCTCCAATGGCTTGACTCAGAAAAAGTTTTCCGGGTAAGCTACATACATTTCACTTCTATTTGAGATAGGAAGGTTGTGAAGTTTAGCCAATAAAGGGTTAAATATTTGTAACAGATCTTTTTCTCTGAGATCTCTTCTTTGTGAAGATTTAAGGGTTCTCTGACATAGAGTACCGAGCTCCGATGCCTTCTCTATCTCCTTTAGTGTTTCCCCTTTGAATCTTTGGTGCAAGCAAAAATAAAAGGAAATGCCAGGCTTTCAAGCTATTGTCTTAAGGATTTTCAAACAAGTTCCACATTTCAAATATTTAAGATGGACTTATGTATCTCAGTGCCATGTAATTTCAAAGCTGTGTCTCTGCCTTTCAGAGGGTAAGGCCAGTCTTTCTGTTCTTTCTCCCCCTGCCCCCCATCATTTTTCTGTCCGTCATTTTTAACCCACTGCTACCCAATGACAGTGTGTATTTTCAGTATCTTTCCTCTAGCTCCTGCCAGTGGCAAGTCACAGATGTGTGGAGACCTGGATGGTTCTTTGGAGTCAGGAGTGCAGCCTTGTGTAAAGACTGTCCCCGTACTCTTCTCCAGTTCCTCTTGCTCCTGATTTTAAACTGAAGGGGAAATTCTAATGAAGCCTGAACCTAGATCTCCAGTTTATTCAGAAATTGTAATAACTTCGTTCTTCCCTTGGGTGTGGCACTTCTCAGACTGTCCAAAGTGGGCGTTTCTGAGACGTGTCGATGAAAATTTCCAAACCTTGGCAAAGACCCAACGCCACAATCCCATAAAGCACGCGATACCCTCATTTCCACACACGGAAAGTTCCTCTGGGCGCTGGGGGAGAGAGTGCTCTGTAATAAGGCAGCAGGTGTTTGTACTAATGCTCGTTTAACTGCATTTGTGATGGTTTTAATTAAACCCCAAATATTTCTTTTGGAAAAATAAAGGACAAATGGTTTCTAAGGCAAAATAAATAGTGCTTTTAAGGATGCATTAGAAAAAGGAAACTGCATGTTGTCTCACTAAAGAAAGCAAGGGACGCCTTAGTAAAGTCTAAATGGAAGTTTAATAATTGAGAAAAACTTAAACTCATTATGATGAGTTGATAAATGTTACTGTTAAGAAACTAGTTTAATAGATGTACTAAAGAAAGAATATTCTCTCCTGGCCCTACACCAATAAGGAACACAGTATGTCCATTTATCACACTGAAAGATCGTGGTTAAATATAGGTAAGTATCTGAACAATGCTAAGATCTACTCTTAATTATGAAGGGGATCAATTAGGCAAACCTGATTCCTTCTCTAAGGGATGGCATTGAATTTGGGGTAGCATTTGATAAACAAGAAGCTCATCCCTGGCATATTTTGTTTGACAAGTGAGACTGAGCTCGATCAGGATGAGAGACAGGTTGGTGTAGAGTCAGGGACACGGCAGGTGATTTATGATGTTTGATTTTTAGCCTGTGGTGCCAAAAGTCCCACCAAGGCCATATGATCCAGCAATTCCACTTCTAGGTATATTCCCAACATATCTGAAAATAAGAATCTGAACAAAAATGTATATGCATATGTTCACGGCAGCACTATTTACAATAGCCAGCATGCAGAACCAACCCAAATCTCCATCAAAGGATGAATGAATAAATAAAATTCGATGCATCCATAAAATGGAATATTATTTAGCAGTAAGAAGGAAAAAAGTACTGATATATGCTACAACATGGATGGACCATGAAAACATTACATTAAGTGAAAGAGGCAGACATCAGAGACATAACATTTTATGATTCCATTTATAAGAATTATACATAACTAGAGGCCCGGTGCATGAAATTCGTGCATGGGGGGGTTGTCCCTCAGCCCAGCCTGCACCCTCTCCAATCTGGGACCCTTCGAGGAATGTCTGACTGCCCGTTTAGGCCCGATCCTATCAGGATCGGGCCTAAACGGGCAGTCAGACATCCCTCTCACAATCCAGGACTGATGGCTCCCAACTGCTCACCTGCCTGCCTTCCTGATTGCCCCTAACCACTTCTGCCTGGCAGCCTGATCACACCCTAACCACTCCCCTGCCAGCCTGATTGATGCCTAACTGCTCCCCTGCCAGCCTGTTTGCCCCTAACTGCCCTCCCCTGCAGGCCTGGTCACCCCTAACTGCCCTCCCCTGTAGGCCTGGTCACCACTAACTGCCCTCCCCTGCAGGCCTGGTCCCCCCCAACTGCTCTACACTGCAGGTCTGGGTCCCCCCCAACTGCCCTTCCCTGCAGGCCCAGTCACCCCCAACTTCCCTCCTCTGCAGGCCTGGTCACCCCCAACTGCTCTACACTGCAGGTCTGGGTCCCCCCCAACTGCCCTCCCTTGAAGGCCTGGTCCCTCCCAACTTCCCTCCCCTGCTGGCCATCTTGTGGTGGCCATCTTGTGTCCACATGGGGCAGGATCTTTGACCACATGGGGGCAGCCATCTTGTGTGTTGGAGTGATGGTCAATCTGCATATTACTCTTTTATTAGATAGGATAGAGGCCTGGTTCATGGGTAGGGGCCAGCTGGTTTGCCCTGAAGGGTGTCCCAGATCAGGGTGGGGGTTCCCTTGGGGTGTAGGGCGGCCTGGGCGAGGGGCCTGTGGTGGTTGCAGGCCAGCCATGCCCCCTGGCAACCCAAGTGGAGGCCCTGGTATCTGGGATTTATTTATCTTCTACAATTGAAACTTTGTAGCCTGGAGTGGAGCCAAGCCTCCTGCTTGTTCCGTGGTGGCAGCCATTTCTGTTGGGATTTATGTATCTTCTATAATTAAAACTTAGTAGCCTGGAGCGGAGGCCAAGGCAGGCCAGGGCTTCAGAAGCTTGGCTTCCTCCATCGCTGGGGGCAACCCTAACCTCCTGCTCTTTCCAGCTCCATGGCTGCCGCCGTTTCTGTTTGGATTTATTTATCTTCTATCATTGAAACTTTGTAGCCTTGAGTGGAGGCCTAGGTCGGCAAGGGCAGGCTGAAAGCTTGGCTTCCTCCATTGCCGGGAAAACCCAAGCCCCTCTCCTGCTCTCTGTGGCCGTAGCCATCTTGGTTGGGTTTATTTGCATATTCGCTCCTGATTGGCTGGTGGGCGTGGCTTGTTGGTGTATTGGAGGTACGGTCAATTTGCATATTACTCTTTTATTATATAGGATAGGCAAACCCATAGAGATGAAGAGAATATTTGTGATTGTCAGAAGTTTGGAGGAAGGAGTATGGAGAGTGACTGCATAATAATAGATACAGGGTTTCTATTTGGGATGATGACAAAATTCTGGAACTAGATACTTACTGGAAATGATTACACAACATTGTGAATGTACTTAATGCCAATGAATGGCACACTATAAAACAGTTGAAATGATAAATATTATATTATGTTTATTTTACCACAATGTTAAAAGTGAGACAATATAGCTTTCTGGGGGATGTACTGAATCAAACCTTCAGCCTACATTTTTTATTATATTTAATGACAGAAATATTAGCATAAAACCTCAAGCAAAGAGAATAGTTAGCACTATTCCTTATTGTTTCCTTTCCTTGTAGAATTTCACAGTTCTTTCTTCCTTTGATATGACAAATACTTCCTGAACAACGTTTTGGTTCCAGGCAGTGGTCTGGATGTCCATTCTTTTTTTAATTTATCTCCAGTGTTGAAAGTATTATAGATATCATTCTTACATGTTATAATAATGTTATGGTCATAAGGAAACCCCTCTAATGTATGAAATAATTATTGTATGAAATGTTTGCTGTGTGGAAACCCCAATACTCTGGACCTTCCAAAATTGATGAATACCCCACTATCTTGATGTGAAAGCCCTGAGCCCTTAAAGTGTAAACGCCCTGCTCCTAGCATAAGGCACACCGTCTGGCCCACACTGATAAGGACACAAGTTGTTTACTATGGTCTATATAAGCCTGTGACCCTTCTTCAGTCAATGTCTCCTGCCTGATAGAGGAGGACTCCACATCGCTCCATGAGACGAGCCCCTGACTGCTCTGCTGTGTGAGCCTGAACCAACTGCGGCCGCCTGTCTGCCTCTGTCTTTGTCGTCCGTCCTTCAGTGTGCATTGCCGGGTGGCCTTTGCTGGAGCCTAGGACTCACTAGGAATAGGGAAATAAACCCTGTGTGTTTGCATACTAATTCTGTCTTGTGTGTCATGTGTTCCGGTTTGGCTCAGCTGTCTAGACATTGAAGTACCAGGGGATAGGCCGTTATTGCTGACTCCTGGTCACCTGCATTTGTCCCACTAAGTCTAGACAGATAATCAATTAATTGGGGCATAATTGGGACATTACCACAAACTCAAAGCCTTGGAAGAGTCCTAAGGAACATTTAGAGAGGACGCAGGTCCCAGTTCCAAATGGATACTAATAGAACCTCATTGACAGCCCAACACGGTAATAACACCATCTTGTCACACACCACACAAATTGAGACTCTTGGTCCATTTTGCCACTCGAGATCTTTGACTGCTAGAAGCCTACGAGTGTGCTGATGCTCTTGTGATACTGTTTTACAGCCCATGTAGAACTGTCATATTATAAATACTACACTTGGAGATTGAAGGAAAGCCTTGCCAAGCTGAACTTTACTAAACACCAAAACATTTCTATTCTGAAGATTCTGATATTCAGGACTTTGAAAGAAAACAGAATCACCCCACAATTTTTTATGTGAATGAGTGAGTGGGGCATCCCCAATGATACATCACAGAATAATCAAAATTTTATTTATATTTGGATTTGCATTTTTATTTTTTTTCTTTATCGTCATTGCACATTTACTTCCCTAATCACATTTACGCTAAATGAAATGGTAAGTGTGGTTTATCCTCTCAAATGACAGATGACAGCACGAGGCAGGCTTAAGTGGTCTGACTGGCATATTGAGCCAGTAGGATTTACATTTAACTGGAAAGAAAATCATATCCTCTTAGAACTGGAAGGGCCTTTAGGAATAACTTAATTTGACTTTTTCATTTGTATATAAGAGCGAACTACAACTCAGATATGTGTATTTTCATCCATCCTTTATAGAGTGACCATAAGTCCTGGCCATATGGTTTGGACCTGGTGTCTCAGTGTAATTAATAACATCACCTCCTTTCATACTCAAAGATGCCCTGATCTAGAGGATAAATTAGATGTTCATCTAGTCTGTGTCACTTTTGGTGCTATGGATTCCTTAGGTAATAACATACAAACTTAGACAATATCATAAAAATTGCATTGATGTGCATACATGTAAGATTTGGGTCTCATTTACCAGCAACCTCCAGTTGAGAACCTTTGATGTAGATGTCAGAACTGTTACAGAGAACTGGAATAAATCAAGCAATGCTCGGAGAGTTTGGAGTTACATTTATTACGCGTGGGTCCAGAGGAAAATGTCTCTCAAATTCTGGGCCCCAATATGGAGGAATTTTCCTTATTTATATGTTTTTACCTTCTTTGTTTCCCAAATATGGGGTGTTTCCGGCCCCTTTTGCAAGTTCTTAAAGAGCCCCTATGTGCTGGGTCCTTGAGACCTCAACCAAAGACCTGGCCTGGTGCCAGCACTGATAATTTTGTCCAGGGAAGGATTAATGGCCTCTCTGAAGTGGGAGTAGTCTCATTTTCCTTATTATTTAAGCAAGCAAGCATTAACAGAAGCCAAATAGCAAAGTTAAAATTTCAAACAGCAGTTTTTATATAAGATGGATGCTTCAGAACCAATAAAACTATATTGATCAATTCCTGTGCAATGCTCACACAGCAAGTTTAGCAATGCCACCCAATGAGGTAGGTCTTCTTGTACCCATCAGAAAGGAGACTCGGCTAAGAGGTACCATGACATGGTAGTAGTACAGTCAGGACTCAAACTCCAGTCTTCTAATCCACTGACCTTTTCAACATGAGTGGTGTAGAGTGTAGGGTCCCAGACACAGGCTCTGAGTTTATATCCTGATATGCATTGACTAGCTATGTGACCTCGGGCAAGTTTTCTAATTTGGAAAATAAAGGTGATATGAGAAGTGTCCACCTCATTCTGATTGTTGAGGATTAAATAGCCTAATGTGTCAGCAGTGCTTGGAAGACTACCTGGAATATAGTAATTCTTCAATAAATGTTAGGTGTTATTACTAAGCAACACTGCTTCTGTGTAATTACACAAATATAGCTAATTATTAGAAGATTATTGCACATCGAAAAGCCAAGAGTTCAGAAATAATGGGGAATCTAACAAAATAGTAAACTACCTTCACAGTACAAAAGTATCCTCAAAATATTTTATCATGCAAAAATGGTGATATGCATCAGATGTAGTGAAGAGGAGACTAAAGGATGTGAAACTATGAATATGTGTCTAGTTAGGGTCAGAAAACACCACAGGAGTTTTAGAGAAATGTATGAACAAAATACCTTGCAAAAAAAATGCTATTTTTTCCTACAAAAACCATCAGCAAGTTCAGTGAACTATCCATACTCAAATTCTGATTATGCAATTCCATCCCTTCTCTCTAATATTTCCCACTGCAGCGTTATTTACAATAGCCAAGGTTTGGAAGCAGCCCATGTCCATCAGTAGATGTGTGGATAAAAAGCTGTTGGTACATTTACACAATGGAATACTACTTGGCCATAAAAAAGAAGGAAATCTTACCCTTTGCAACAGCATGGGCGGACCTGGATGGCATTATGCTAAGTGAAATAAGCCAATCAGAGAAAGACAGTGGAATCATATGTAGAATCTAATGAACAAAATGAACTAACAAGAAAAATAGAGACAGACTTATAGAGAGCAGACTGACAGCTGTCAGAGGGGAGGGAACTTGCAGGGCTGGGTTGGGGGTGGTGGAGGGATTAACCAAAAAAGAAAAAAAAAAAGAGGAAAAACTCATGGACATGGATAATAGTGTGGTGATTGCTGGGGGCAGGGGGTGGTGAAGGAGGGTATGGTGGGTATAAATGGTGGTAGAAGGAGACTTGACTTGGGTGGTGAGCACACAATACAGTGTATAGATGATGTGTTGTGGAATTGTGCACGTGAAACCTATATCATTTTGTTAACCAGTGTCACCCCTATACATTTAATAAAAAGAAAAAAAAGTTATTTCCCATCATATGGGGCACATTGTAGCTATATCTTAGTCTACAGATTTATTAATTTCAGGGTAGAGCCCTGTAGGTGGGTGTCAGTCACTTGGAAGAGTTATTGGTAGGAGCTTACTTATTCATCTATAAATAATGAACTGACACTTTTTTTTGGCCAAAGTCTCCATTTACATACTAGTATAAGACCAGCTTCCTTATCACAGCCACCTGAAAGGAAGCTGAATGGAAAGAAGAGAGATAATGTTCTTGTCAAATTATGTCCTTATGTGTCTAGATTCTTCATTTTCTTCAAATACCAGAATGTGACTTTGAAGTATTTTTCTCAGTTGGGACTCTTACTTGCAATAATGCAAGCTAAAATTTAAATTGCTAGAGCTAAAAAAGGGGGCTTTATTGATGGACACAATGACTATGAAAAAACTAGGAAGTGCGATCTTTTTTTATATGTTACTTCTACCTCACTCCTGCACTTGCTTCATTCTTCCCTAAATTTTTTTTCTCCTTAATTATCTAGCATAACACCAAAAACACCTTCTTAATTCCTATTTCATATTATACTTTCCTCAAAATGAATGCCTACGAAAAGAATTCTACTAATTTTTACCACTTATAATAAACAAGTAGATGAAGATAAGGGAGAGAACGTTTCCAGAACAAGATTAAATAAATTTTTAAAAATTTGTTTCTACTACAGAGTTCTTTGAAATGCTTCATCTCGTACACCATTAACTACAATCATAGTTGACTCCATGTCTAAGAATTAATTACAACTTCCTCTCCTTTGAAATCTTTTGCACCTAATGGAAAATGTACTTTCTTTACTTGAACCCCATTCATAGGCAACCACAGTCCTCATAAAGAATATTATCATATGAGTTGTGAACAGCTGTCAAAAATGAGGAATCCAAGTGATTTAACACAAATTGAAGCGGTAGGTTAAGTGAGCTGAACTCTTGAACCACTTTGTAAAGGAGGTTGAGTGTCTCCTGGGGAAAGACTTAACCAGAAAGGAGGTGATGAGGGAAGACATCTGCGAGATCCTTAGAATTCTGCAGCCTTATCATCACTCCTTCTAACTCCTTGTTTCCCACATCCTGAAAGAACATTGTGAACCATAAAGAAAGATTAAAAATAAAAATTTAAATAATAATAAGATGTATCTTTGGGTATGGTGTTCCAATAAAGGTTAGTGTCTCCTAGAATCCACATTAAACAGACTATTATAAACATCAATTCCATGTTCCTGAAACAAGCATGGTTCCTAACATCAACGAGTTTTCACTTCCCTGTGAGGCGGCGCAGGAACAAGCTGACAATGACTGGAACAGACAGGGGAGCAAAGCCTTAAAGAAGGGCAGGAGGGATGATCACTTTGGTCTCTGGATGTTGACCATGTCTTCACAGAAAAGGTCAGGATGTACAAGCGAGTTGTTTGGAATAGAAAGTTTCTGGAACACTGAGAATCATGTAGGAGGAATACCAAGAAAGTCTGAAAGGACTTGACCTGCTTGAGAAATGGCTACATGGTTGGAGCTGGCAGAGTCCAGTGTATAAATAGGGTAACAGCAGGAGGTAAATAGAAAATCTTCTTTTACTTACTCGTTTTTCATGATTTATTAACACATAGTCATGGAGTGCCTCCTCTTCCAGACACTGAGTTAGTCCTTAAAAATATATTGCTGTCTGGCCAGTGTGGCTCAGTGGTTGAGCATCAACCTGTGAACCAGGAGGTCATGGTTTGGTTCCCAGTCAGGGCACATGCCCAGGTTGTGGGCTCAATCCCCAGTAGGGGGCGTGATGTTTCTCTCTTTCCCTCTCCCTTTTTTTATCTGAAATCAATTTAAAAATATATATATATTTTTAAAAACAGACTATTACTATTACAGAGTTCCCAACAGGCACACTGTGTTATAAGCTCATGTGTTAGAAAAGGGGTGGGCTTCTTCCATAAAGGGCCAGAGAGACAATTGCCTCAACTTTTTAAGAAACTGTTCTTGCTGAAAGAATGATAGTCTCTTTTATATTTTACATTAAAATTGTAAACACTAGTCTTAATTGTACGCCGTACAAAAGAGGCAGAGTGGTGGCTGGATCTCACCCACCACTATGCAGCGGCTTGCCTATCCCTGTGCTAGAGAATCACTAATGTGCCTTATTTTTTATCTTAGGTAAGACACACCACTTTTACACACTCACACTCCTATGTGTATATGTTTCAAATCTTGATTATAATAATTCTACACTTTACATTAATAAGAAAAATATGATTTGCAGTATTTGAATTTCACAAATACCTACAAAACTAAGGAAAATATAATAACACTGATGCCTTTAAAATATCAGTTTGAGAACTGCCATTTTAAAGAAAACCAAAATAGATTATCTTTTCCTGTTGTTTCTTTTATTATCACATAGGCTTTATTTTTAAGAAAACCACACATTTTTAAAATACATTTTTATTGATTTCAGAGAGGAAGGGAGAGGGAGAGAGAGATAGAAACATCAATGATGAGAGAGAATCATTGATCGGCTGCCTCCTGCATGCCTCCCACACATCCACCCACCCCCCCACCCCACTGGGGATCAAGCCCACAACCTGGGCATGTGCCCTTGGCCGGAATTGAACCTGGGACCCTTTAGTCTGCAAGCTGACGCTCTATCCACTGAGCCAAACCAGCTAGGGCCTCACATTTATTATTAATCAAACAGCTAAATACCTGAAAGATAATAAGCTGATTCCTTCAGGAAGAATCACCCCACTTGTGTGCCTCCTCACAAGCCCTAAGCCTCAGGCAGTTCTAAGCAACCAGCGGTGAGGAAATATTTCAAGTGGAGAACCTGGGATCTGGGATCCAGAGTAAAGCTTTTAGAACTTCATGTACCATACCCTCCATGTTTACTTCCTAGGCCTAAAGGAAGAAAAAATGGCTAGACTGGGTTTCCTTTCTCTTATTCTAGTTAGGTTTGTTGTTCATTCAACAGATATTTAATTCAGCACTCTATACCTAGGGCCCAGCATCGTGCCTGGCACATGGTAAAATGTAAATAAGCACATTTGGGTCCCTTTTCTTAAGGAAGTGGCATTTTAGTGAGGGAAGGGGTGACAGGCAAGTAAGAAGAGAGCAACTAATTCAAAAATTGAGGATAAGTTTTGATCCAAAGGAAACGATCAGTACTAAATGACTACGTGGGATGGGACTCCTTTGAATAGAGTGATTGGCAAAGTTTCTCCAGGGAATGGGCACTTGGATGGGGTCCTAAGGATGGAGAAGGAGCCCAGCAGGAAAACAACATAGGGAAATTTTCCCAAAATAAGGAATAGCAAGAGCAACTCACAGGCAGAATTTTCTGTGCTCAAGGAATTGTCAGAAAGTCATATGGCCTGAGCAGACAGGGCAAGGGAAAGAATGGCATATGGTGGGATAAATAGAGCCTACAGAACATGGAAAGTAATTAGAATACAATTCAGAGACATCTGAATATCATTCTCATGGCTGTTGGAAACCATTGAAGAGCACTTAGGCACCTTTCAGAGGTAGGTTTGTGAAATAATGAACTGATCAAAGCAATGAAGAGTTCATTTAAACATAGTGGTTTGGTTTCTTTTTTTTTAACATTAGTTAATGGTTTTTTAACATTAGTTCTAGTAAGTCTAATGGATGAAACAGTACGTAGAACCACTCTTGATTTTACTGTGGACTCTGTGTGTGAACACTCATGATTGACAATTCTGAAATCTCTGCTCACACGCCTCATGAAGCGGTGTCGTAATTTTAGTAATCACCATGGTGATTTAACCACCCTTACCAAAGCGGAAAAAGACATTGTCATCCCCCGTTATTTCTTGTGGTTTCAACACTGACAGTGTTAGGCAAGGGAAAAACAATCCCTAATTTAGAAACATCGTGTAGATTTTAGCCCCTCTGGGAATCTCCGGTGTTGGTGGTTGTGACACCTCCAGACATTAACACTCACTCCTTTGAGCTGCCTTTACCACTGTAATTATAATGACCACTAGAGGCCTGATGCACAAAAATTTGTGCAAGAGTAGGCCTTCCTTCCCCTGGCTGACAGCACCAGCTTCTCTCTGGCACCCGGGACCCAGGCTTCCCTCCTCCGGCCACCAGCAGGCACCCGGGACCCAGGCTGGCTTCCCCCAGGGCCACCCGCAGGTACCTGGGCCCTAGGCTGGCTTCCCCCCAGGGCCCCAGTGAAGGACGGCCTGAATGATGTCCAGAAGATGTCCAGTCTAATTATCATATTACCCTTTTATTATTATAGATAAGCTGCTAGCATATAAGGTCAAGTCCATACAGAAAACTAGTTTCTCCCACTCTCAGGTGTTCCCAGCAAGCAATCATTCATTCCACAACTCTTTGGGGTGCTGTTCTGGGTGCTGAAAGTTGGGACTGACCAAAACAGCACCCCTATTTTCAAGGAGCTTGCATACTATTTTGGTAAGAATTATATTTTCACATGAATATGTTACACTAAATTAAATAACCACCTTCTGAAAATTATCAGGCACTTCTCTTTCTGGAAAAAAATAAAATTTATTTTTCAGGATCAAGACATTCAGCTCAAATTTGATCTGCCTGTGCCTCCACTGCGAAAAGGGGCACCACGTTCTAAGGTTCTAGGATCTAAAGGCCGAGGACTCTGGGTCTAATATCTGGAAAGATGACGAAATCATCTAGCCAATTTCAACACCATCTTGTTACAAATAGGCAAACTGGGATCCACAGAAAGGAAAGAGCCTGATGACATTTTACACACCAACGAGGTAATTGTTGAATCAAAGAGTTGGTTCCCCAGGGGTGTTCCTGCCACTTCTCAAAGGAAGCTCTCGGCATCCCCTCATTTTAGAGGTAAGGGGAGGAAGCTCAGAAAGAGTGACTTGTCCAGGGGCATCCAGAGGAGCACAGCTAGGAATATGACCCAGCTTCTCTTATTCCCAGTCTAATTCTCTTCCCACTAAACAAAAAGATCACCCTTATGTAGGTGCTTATTTTGTAATATTATCCCTTCAACACGTAGTTTTTTAACTTATATGGAAAGAATTTTATGGCACTCACTCGTGAAAATGTCAACTTTTCTTGGAACACTGTAATAATTGTAAAAGATGGTCATAAAAACTAATACAAACAGGGGTAAAATTTAATTAAAGTAAAGACTGATTGGATGATTGAATGGAACACGAGGTATCTCATTTTACTAGCTGCTCATAGTGTTAATGTGCTTTAAATAATAAATGTTTTTAAAATGAGCATTGTCCTCTTCCTAGAAATAATACTAATAAAAATAGCAAAATGAATGTGTTATAGTAGATACAGTACTAAAATGTGTATGTGTACTAGTTCACTGAATTGTATTTTGTATTTTAAAATAAAACTGCTACTCCCCAATCATCAAGAGACCAGATATTTTTCCCAGCAATAAAGTCAGATGTGTGTTTATCCCTTCACATTCACAGAGAACCGGGCTCAATGGTTCAGAGACAGGCTCAATGCAAATTGAGATGTCAAATTTATGTCCACAGACCGTACTCTTTAGTGCTCAGGCAGCCCAAGATGTGGCTTCCTGAGCATTAAATCATAGATTGTATGACGTTGAGTAGTATGAGAAGAGGCAAGCAGCAAGAAGCAGGGGGCGCTTAGTTCAGGTTCTGCCTGAAAATGTATATGGATGTAGAATGCTGATACTCAGTTGGTGGAGGGAAGGCCAGGGTGACCATAGCATACCTCCTTCATACCATCAGAACTCTAGACTCATGAGGTCCCTAAAACTTGACCACATGATTGAAAAAAGCAATCCATGCAATGGACTTATTACTGCAGGGTTTCTTGGAGAATTTTACGCACAATATACTCTGAAACTCCAGGAAGCGGGGTATGCTCTGCAGTTTCCAAAACTTATTTGAAACAGACACCTTTTGTTTTATGGCACATCCTAAGAAGTGGAGAGTTTTATGTGGATCACTCAGGGATATGTGGACATAATGAATTCAACAAGCTTCCCATCACTAAATACTCATGATGTCCCAGGGCATGTGGTGGGTGACAGAGGACTTGTTAATCAATTATTAGATTAATCAATCAGAAGGACTGGAGCAGAAAAAGTTCAGTAACACTCTTGGGCATCCAAAACAAAAAAACAAAACAAAACAGAAAAAAACGAACCAGACCAGTGGCTCCTGGGAAGGCAGAGAGTAAAACAAGCACAACCACTGTGACCAAAGAGAGAAGCCAATCTGAGCTGAAGAGGGGTTTCCAAAAGATGCTACGTAAGGAGAACTTGTGCCCCTCCCACCACCCTCAGGCAGCAGTGCCCAGGCGTGGCTGAGCGGGGTGCCCATGGCAAGGTGTATTATTAAGCATCATTCTTCCACCAACGGGCAGAAATCCCATGTAAAACCGACTAAGTAAAAGGGGGCTCTCATTACAAGGATGTTGACCAGGGACATGTTTAGTCTGCTATACTAGTGAAACCTCCCCTAAGGTAACCAGCCACCCCAGTTTGCCCAGGACTCTCCCAGTTTCAGCACTAAAAGCATCGCATCCCGGGAAATCCCTTCATAGCAGACTTACTGGGACAGTTGGTCACTCTGGCTCAGTTTTTCATATTGCCCTATTCTGATTCAGTGTAAGAAACATAGGACTCTTATTATTTTCAACTCTGTCTTTTTATAAAACGACTTCAAATCTTCTATCATCTGTCTCTTATATAGCCTTCTTTCTCCCTCTCTCCGAGAAAGACAAACGTGGGCATGAATGCAGAGACCAAACCAATGAGCTAATAGGGGGGGAGCAACCTTAGCTTTTAGGTCCAGGTATGCCATGTGATTATTAGTTTGCTGTTAGCTGTGACCCTCACAGCTTTCAGGGACAAACACCAGCCAACCTGAAAACCTACTGGCATGTACAGGACACAAATATCAGGCTAGAACAAATAAGCCATTCCGGTCTGGGGATGCAGTCTGGGATTTGCCCTTTCAAAGGGCAGCGGTCTAACAGCTTGTTAGTTAGCCTTTTAAAAGGCCAGCAACCAGGAAAAGGAGCCCACTGAGCGGGGGTCACTCCACAGAGAACAAGCCAGGCTCCAGCGGCTGCTCGCGATGCAGTGAGAAGCTCAGGTCCAGGAGTAAACCACTTACTCGCAGCCAGGGGCACCGGAATAGAATTTCAAACTAGTGTTGTAACTCTAGAAATGCTTGACCTGGGAGCACCTTTCTGGATTATATTCTGAGGACTGTAAGTCAAATTATCAAGAAAAATATTTATAGACCACAATGTGCATTTTAGGGCGATTCAGGAATGCCTGTTTCTATGTACCCATAGACATATTTAGCCTCAATAAGATGACTGCGTAAACAACAGTATATCTATCTAATAGCCATGACAAAAATAAAAGCAATAAGAGTTGAGCGTGGTAGCATGCTCCGTGCCTTAAACAGCCTGTCTTGCTTAATCCTCACAATAACTCCTTTAGGTAGGCACTGTTTTCCACTCTCATTTTATTCATTGGGAGAGAGAGGCTTAAGGAGATTTAAATGAGTTGCCCAAAGTCACACAGCTCATAAGTTGCAGATGGAGGATACAGATCAAGGTCTTTTGGATTCCAGAGTCAACGTTTATCTGCTCTCTGCAATGCTTTAATGAGAAACATATGAAATAAGAATATGAAGTAAACTGAATATTTTTTTCATCCTTTCCAATAAGAATAGCACCTATGTGTTCTAGCCCAAACTCTATCTATATTTTAGCAGGATGTATTTGGGCCCTGGAGACAATTATTTCTTTCATTAGACATCATGTTTGAGCAACAACAATGACTAAAAGCCATACGTTCTAATATTAAATATGTTAGCTGAATTAATCTAACAGCGCTGTCTTCAATGATTAATTTCTACACCTAATTTTTACAGTTTCTAATTCCTCTAGGTCTGCATAAAATGTGCCTCTAGATTTTATTTTACTCACCATTCATCCTCTGCTTATAGGATATATTATTTTTAAATAAGAAGGCAAAAGTTATTTGAGCAAAGGCTAGGGACACATTCTGTGCCCTGAACACAAATAATTTTAAGCAATTTGACAGGTAGAGTGCCATTACATCATTTCAGATGCTAATGGGCATAATAATTCTCCGGCTTTCTCCTGAAAGACAGCGCGGAAGTGAGACAACTGAGTGAAAAGAAAATGTCAAGTTATTTATGGATTCCGTTGCTATTTTATGACACACGGAAGGTGGTCCCTTTGTGGAACTGCGTGTCTAGCTTGCTCTTATCGGCAAGGGGTACTTGTTGCTTTCTTCCAAAGGGCATCTTTTTCCACTTCTGCAGGGAACCCTGTGCATATTCTACTTGGAGACCACCATTCCTTTCCCTCTCCCCCCCCCCCAATATATTTTTATTGATTTCAGAGAGGAAGGGAGAGGGAAGAGAGAAAAGAGAGACAGAAACATCAATGATGAGCATCACTGATGAGCTGCCTCCTGCACACGCCGCACTGGGGATGGAGCCTGCAACCCTGGGCATGTGCTCTGACCGGGAATCAAACTGTGACCTCCTGGTTTATAGGTCAATGCTCAAGCACTGAGCCACTCCGGCCGGGTGAGACCACCCTTCCTTGATTTGCATGCACAGGGCTCAGTGAGGCTGACCCATCCCCAGCCTGAGGGGTGGCCTTAGAATCAAAGCCACCAGAATCAGAGCCTCGTGTCTTCTGGCCACATATACTTCAGGATAGACCCTTTACCCATGGCAGGTCACTCAGAGCCAGCGACACTCAATTCTGGTACCTCTGCTAGAACATTTGGGAGAGAGAAGATATTCCTCCACATAGCTTGCTAAATGGATAGGAAAATAAGTGTGGAGTGTCTGCAATTCCTTGCCTCAAGGGGCTGACTGTCCACACAGTGCCCCCTGGCGTGTGTCTAACAACAGAAATCTTGGGCACAATAGAAGGAATAGCTTATTAATTTAATAATCCAATTCAGAAATGTGAGAATTCTAATACAGTGTACCACGGGGGGAGGGGGGGGAGTGGGGGCAGGGGACACCTTTAACCAATATACAGTTTTATCAATGTATCAACAAATATTCAAACTAAATAGAGATTTTCTTCGTCAGCATTGCCCTGTCATGTCAAAACCCTAGTGAATTAACAAAGCAAGCATCAAAATCCATTTTTATCCGTTCTCCCTAGCATCCACACGAGATTGTATTTATAGATCTGAAAACTCATTTTGCACAGAAGTTGTTGAGTGTTTGCATTGAATTGCAAACTTAACTCGAAAGTGTCGAGAAAAAGCAGAGCGGGAGAGGCAGAAGGACATCAGAGGTCATCTAGCCCTTTGGGAAATTTGCCCACGCCTCACAGTCAGCCTGTGCAAAGGAAATCTGGTCTCTACCTCTTCAAGCCCGGGTTCTTTCCCTAGGCTTACAAAATACTTCATCCTGTCCCTGAAAGGGTCGTTTTAAACTGAATATAAAAATTCACCCCCACAACACAACATGCATTGTGAATGTGTCTTAATTGTTGTAAAACACATGGCTCGATTGTCGATTTGAATGGCCCTTGAATTAGGAGATGTTCTCTGTGCTTGCAACACACTTTCTTCTCCTCTCCGTGGAAAACTATGAATCTTATTGTTGATATCAGCTCAAACTGTGCTCCTTTCTCTGACTCCTGCCACACAGAACCTGTTCATCGGTTGGATCATTTACTGTCTTGTGTAACAGTCACTTAGAGATGGTATGTCACGCTGTGAAAATGGGAGGTATTCATCTGCTTTGGAGAGTTCTCTCTCCAGTTAGTAACATAAACCAGAGTGCTGAACAGTAAGCACTGTATATTTGTTCGCTATTGATAATAACGTAATGATAATTACTATATATAAGCTTGGCAATATATAGTAATTCACAATAGGTGCTGTTATCAATATCCCCATTTTACAGGCACAAAAACTGACACACAGGTTATAAAGCTAGTAGAGGTTGAAGCCTAAAAGATCTGGTTGCACATTCTGTGACTTTTGCTACCGCGATGTCTCAGTGCATACTCATCCATGTCGCATGTGATATCCTGCTTGAGATGATGAAATTTAGTGTGCAGTGTACAGCTAATGAATTCTGCAAACACAAGTTGACTCGTGTAGGAAATCTCTTGTATATTCTCTACAAAGTTTGAATGTTTAATTAGCATCCACACTAGTTGGCCAATCATTGTTTGTTAGATAAATGATTCATGGATAAATAAATAAAGGCTGCAAAAGCTGTAGAAGTCATTTAAAATCATGTCTGGAAAATGTGTTATATTATAAAAATTTCAAAATTCTTTTGTTTTGTAGTTGCTGTGTGCATTCTTTGTGCAAGAAAATGAGATCGCAAAGTGTCAGAAGAAGGTTACAGAAATATAACTCCTGAGGCTAATTCTTTGCATCATGCAGGCTAGAAAACTTCCTTCTTTCTTTGCACTTTAAATATTTAATCTTCTGCTTAAAGACATCTGATTGGCCTAGTATAAATCCATACTGAAACATTACATTAAAAAGCATGCCAACACAATATTGTGTTCATGTCATTTATTCCAGATATCATTCCGTGAGGTGCTTTTCTAGATACAGTGTTCTGATCAAAACAAAGCTGATTAAAAATAAATTAAAAGTCAACATGCACCATTTGTTTTCTATTGTGGTTTTAATTCAGAGGCAGAAATAGGAATGCCTCATTCTGTTCAAGCCAATGCTGGCCATACTGTTGGAACCTTGATAATTACACACGAGTGGGAGTTCTGGGCTTGCTAAATTGCAGGCATGAGGACACCAGCAGTTATTGGAGTCAGATAACATTTTGCAATACCCAATGTGGACTTTCATGGTTATAACCAAATACCTGACATCCTCAAGTCTGTAACATTCCAGGTAGAGAAGTTATTCAGGAATCCCCAGATTGGTATAAAGTTGCTGATTATGTTTGGAGTCAAAGCAAGGATTTTACTTTAAGATCATTTTTAAAAATTGAAGGCTTTACATATAGTCTTGTGCTTGCATACACACACACACACACACACACACACACACACACACACGGACACACTCTCATAGACCTTAAAATTTAAAAACCTGCACCCTCTTCTATGACATAGCTAACTCCAGGTCTTTCGAGCACACAACAATTGCATACTGGGGACAATATATTCCATGTCAAAAATATCGCTCTTTGCATGTTCACTGGGAGTTAGATACTTGCCTGTTCTACAGCAAGTTGCACGTATCTCTGAAGTATGGCTGTGAGCATTGGGCACTTGGAGAGTCAATTAGGCTCAGTAAAACTTGTGTCTGGAGGTGTAAAAGGATATCCAATTAGAGCAAATCAGTTTGAACACATGCATTTGGATCATTTTTCCCCAGAAGCTTTTATTTTTCAAAAAATAATTTTTTTCATTCATTCGCTGACATAAATGTAGCACGTTTGGGGTGGTTCTTGTTATTGCTGCGGATGTTTCATTCCAAGTGATGTATCTTAACATTACAATTTTAAGAAGACAATCGGCCTAGCCAGTGTTGCTCAGTGGTTGACTTGGACCCATGAACCAGGAGGTCATGGTTTGATTCCCAGTCAGGGCACATGCCTAGGATGTGCAGGAGGCAGCCGATCAATGATTCTCTCTTATCATTGATGTTTCTCTCTCCTCCCTCCTTTCCTCTCTCTGAAATAAATAAAAATATATTTTTTAAAAAGAAAACAATCAAAGTTATTGACAGGATATCACAGATATATTTAGAGTCATAGGGAGCTTTATTGGTTATGAAGTTCAACCTCTCTGTGCTTTGATTTGGTTTTTCAAGATCTATGTAATAACAAGTCAAAAACCAAAATAAGTATATTCTTTGGAGGCTAAAGTACTGTCTCAAGAATTCATAGCCCTCCTTCCCCTTCTTCTCTGAAGCTAAATAATATTCAGCATTAAGATGTTCTGAAAGAATGTCCTCTCAACAGAGCAATTAGGATGACAAATACCCTCCCTTCCCTGACAACATGGTGGCCTCGAGCTGTAACAGCTCCTGCGTCCTAATTACTGCCAAGAAGAGGTCCATATCTACTCTGCCAAGACTAAACTGTGGTTTCAGGCAGACTTTCTTCACAATCCAAGCAGGCTTTCCCAATCCCCTCATCCAGCCAGTGCATCGATTCAGTCATTGGAGAGACCCAGTCTACTGTGTGGCTTGGAAAAGGAGGGTGATGATATACTAGTGATACAAGCCAGACACACACACTGGCTGTGCTTGTAAATGTCTAAGCCGGCCCTCCAGAAGAAAGTGTGGGAGGAAGGGTTGGGAGAGAGGAGAGATCCATTTCCACGCTGTGCATACTTCTACTAGCCTACGTCAACCTAGCAACATATCAATGGGTCTGCAGACCAATGGACTCTTGGGAGCCAGGGTGAGCTGAAGATATATCAAATAATTCTTTCAATAAATAAAAATGACCAATGTGGTAAGTGCTACAGAGAAAAGATTGTTAGAATGTTATTTCAAGTAAATGTATAATAGGAGGGTTGCTGTTCTTTTCCATCACCCCCAAATACATACCATACCCCATGGGAATTCACCATTTCATTGTATGCTCATAGCATTCTGCTGCAAACACCTGCGACTTTCCATCTAAAGGGTTTCTTGAGACAATGACAGATGAAAGCAGGAGAATAAACAACCCAGTTTCACTGTCCCCAGGTGGGACAACTCTGAAATGTGTTCAGCACCATCTCCCAGAATGCCTCAGCAGGCTTGAGCTTTAGCTGCCCAGGTAACTCGCCCATGAATGCTCCTTCCCATCAGGGTATGCCTGGTACCCTCTTCTACAAGTTCTTCCTAGAATCACCTCCCAAATAAAGTACTTTCGCTCCAGATCTTTGTCACCAAGTCTGATCTATGGACAATGAGCCAAACACAGTAATCTTTTCTACCGAAATGAGATCAATATGAAGAAAGAGTCGTAGAATAGGGAGGGAAGGATGTTCCAGGTAGAGGGAACAGCATGGAAGGACACACACATATACTCCTATAAATAACATGGCATGCACATGCCTAAAACTCAACAGGCTATGCAGATTGCACAATAAAAATCATGGGTGTATCAGGGAAAAAATGCAGTTAAGGACAACACATTCAAAAATTTCATGAGTGGCACACAAAAATGATTGGAACCTAGTAAAGGTGGTGGCGTGGCTTTATACATGTTAGATGATTAAAAATACATAACCCAAAGAAACAAACAAGATCTTTGGCAACCTCAAGCAGAACTGAATAAGTAACATTCAGTAAGAGACATAAGTAGACACAGAATTGGCCTTTTTATCAGTAAGAGACTAATGGCAGCAGAATTGTTAAATGTCAGTATTCCCTAAATCCGAGACAAATGACATGTTTAAGTGGTGATGTGTTGAATTCATTGAAGTATAAAATGGTAGCTGAAAAAAAACTATATTTGAGCACTGGTCTTTCTTGGAAGTAGGTTGTTTGTATCAAATGAGCATCCCAAATGTATTCTGCAGAAGAATTAAAAACATCATAGTAAAACTTAAAAAAAATAAATCCTGTGTGAAAGTGGACATGAGACAGGTTGCAGCTCGTGACTTACTTGAAGCAGGGGAAGGAGGTTATCAAGATTTGAGATTGTTTCAAGACTTAAATCCTGGAGCTTGTGCTTCTGCCTTAAAGATACATGTCCTTTGTGGCATGTATTCACAATCGATATCTTTTACATCAAAATTGGTCATTCAGCCCAATGAATATCGTCTTTGATTAAGTTATCATGGCTGGCAGTTTCTTCTGGAGCTTTCTCATCTGAACTCATGGCTCTACCCAACACCTGAAGGCTTTGGAAATTGTCCCAATGTTTGATTAAGTTATCATGGCTGGCAGTTTCTTCTGGAGCTTTCTCATCTGAACTCATGGCTCTACCCAACACCTGAAGGCTTTGGAAATTGTCCCAATGTTTGAAACCACCAAGCTAGGCCTAAAAGAAGCCACATCTCCAGGATTAGATGATTTCACTTAAGGTCTGCATGTATAGAGAGTGCTTTCTCTTTGTGAGAAAGATTGTTCCTGTTCTTTTTCTTCTCTCTTTGGTCTTCAATCCATATGCTTAACAGTCTTTCCATTTCTTTTATCTCTTTAGACCACCTTCTTATTGGCTTCACAGGACTTGGAGTCACAGACCTTTCTTTTATTCCTGTGGCATTATCTCTGACAGTCCCCAGTGCAGACTCCTTTATGCCTGTTGCTCAGGAGGGTGTCACATGCTCTCTCATTTCTTTCAATACTTAAAGCTTTCCTTTTGTCTGCATTGCTTGGTGATTTTGACCCAGGACCCTAAAACACATTTGGGGTGTTGAATGAGTGTTTAGATTTCATGTAGAAGAGTTCAAAAATACAAAAGAAGAGCAAAACATAACGTGTTTATGTGCATGTGTGTGTATAATATAAAATAAAGTGCTAATTACAGATCCAGGTCAACAAAATAAAGAAAATAATATGCCACCTCATTTCTCTGCTAAAATAACCTGGCCTCCTTCAGTTTATTTATGTTAGAGAAATATTTCTTGGTTTAAATGGAGACAGAACAGGGGGGTAAAGGCATGAATCGGGGGCGGGGGGGCGGTTAGAGGGTAATAGAGGAATAAGGATACATATATAATACCATAATCAATAAAGAAATTTTAAAAAATAAATGGAGACAGAACAAGGGACCTGCCTCTCATCTTCAATACTTTGGAATTATAAAGAAAGATTAGAAACATATGCTAAAGAAATCAGGATTATCAATATCTCTGGTGAATGTGGACATTGTTCTATTTGTCTACCCTGGGGCCAGTAGTGTTTAAATAGTATCTAAGGCAAGTTCATTGGAAGTAGAACACAAGATGGGGATTCACGTTCAAGTGATTGATGAAGAAGGAAGCAGGCACTAGGAGAAAGGGGTGAGGAAGAAGCAACATAAAGATGCAATTTGATGCCCTGGTCAGCGTGGCCCAGTGGTTAGAGCTGGCCTGTGCACCAGAGGGTCATGGGTTTGATTCCCAGTCAAGGGCATGTACCTGGGTTGCAGGTCTGATGAATTCCCCCCACCCAGGTCGAGGCATGTGTGGGACCAATCGATGTATCTCTGTCACATCTATGTTTCTCTCTCTCTCTCTCTCTCTCTCTCTCTCTCTCTTCTCCCCCTCCCCCGCTTCCCCTCCTACTCTCTCTAAAAAAATAATAATAATGGAAAAAATATCATCACTCCTTGGGTGAGGATTTTAAAAAATAATAGTAAAGATGCAATTTGAGGTAAAGTCTAATTTCAACCTCATCCCCCTCGGGACCCTGAAGTATAAATTGCATGGCAGAGTCTGTCCCATCCTGAGGCATGGGAGCTGGGGTCTGAACCCCCCCCCCCCCCCGCAGCAGCCATCCATCGGCCATGACAGTGGGGAGGGGTCTTAACTCCAAGAGGCCTCTAGGAAAGGCTGTCCAATCACCCAAGAGAAGTCCTCCAGAGAAAGCTGCAGGGATGAGCCGTCAGCAGCGGCACCTACGTCAGCTGTTGGGTGGATCCATCAAACAGATAAACGGAATCCCAGGACATCTGAGCAGGGGACCCACCAGGATCTGCCACAGAAGGAGGCACTGTTTTTGAGAGCTACGTGCCAGACTGAATCTAATACATTATCTCATTCCAGCTTCCCAATGACCTTGTGTGCCAGGTATCACCATTTTACAAATAAATTTGAGGTTCTTAGTGTTGAAACAATTTATACACTGCCACACATTAGTTAATGTGATAGTCTGTTTACACGGTCTTTTTTTAACCCATAGCTCGTTGCCTTTCACTCCAGTAATATTACATGCTTGTTTTGTTTTTTGTTTTGAGCTTTTCTTATCTCCTAGGTTGGTTTGGTGTTAACCACAGAGATTTTTCTGTAAATGAAGACTAACAGAGAAACCCATCCCACCCTGCCCATATCTGAAGTACTAGCACAGAACCTCATTATATTATATCCTGTTGAGAGAGAGAGAGACAATTCACCATGGGTTGCTTGTGTTCCTCCCAAGTTTTTGAGCAAAAGCACCCACAGGTTTTATTCTGGACTTACCTTCGCTTAGATATTTGTAGAGCAACAACCGGGAAGAGAAAGATAGTGCCTTCCTCGGTGGCAGAGGGTAGATTTGTTTTCTGAGCAGAAAGTCTCGGGGGCAAAAGTTGGGCAGGTTTGCGGGCCCCTCCCTTTGTGAGATTGGATGTCTTCCTAACCTCGGGTTCCTCCGCTGAGACAGACACCCACTGTGTGTGTAGCATCTACTCTGCATCATCCCAGGACATAGGGGGACAAGGGAAACCAATGTGAACATGAAGCACATGTTGTCTGTCGCGCTGTGCCTAATGAAGTCCTTGGTCTCTGACCCGGGAGTCTTGTGTCTTCTGCCGGCACGTACGTACGAGACTGTGGTGAACGAACTCGTGAGTTTACATGGAGGATAAAATCTTAGCTCCTCCCCATCTGAAATATTACTCATCAACCAGCACTGCCCAATGATGAAGTTTCTGGATTTCACCATATAATCCATTAGAAATCGGTGCTCATTGTCCCATAGGCTATTCCCAACCACACTGGCAGCTGAGACAAAGCTGAGGAAGGACCCAGCCTTCGACAGTCGGATCCACACCCGGGCCTTCCAGCAGCTCACTGACATGCCATGGATGTTTCCAAATGAAGCAATCTGGACTGAAGCTGGCAGACAGAAAGGCCCTCTCAAAAGCTGTGAGGGGCATCTGGCCATTTAGGCTACTTACTGGAAGCAGTGAGAGTTTGGGTTTAACAGGATCGCCTGGTGTGTCTTCTCTGTGTGAGCTCCCTTTATAAAATCACTTCACAGTGTGACTTTGAGTATCAGAAGAAATGCAGATACTCTGGGGTCTATTACAAATATCAAGATAGGGGAGTCTTCAGTAGAAACTACAAGATTCACTAGAGCTATGAAAAGTTTCAGTGATTTAATATACAGGACATATATCATACGCGCTGCCTTCAATATTTAAAGCATTATATCAATTGAATTTAATGGCAAATATTATTGCTTATACTTAGAGTTCTGTACAAAAGCTGCTGTTGCTTATTGAGAATTTTAAGAAGTTAAATATATGATTGTCTTTCGTTTCAGTTTGTGGAGCATGTAGCATAAAAGGAATATTCGTATAAATATAAACATTGATATAAATAGAAATATATGTAATATTGAATACTGATATAAATATATATATGAAAACATAAGTTGATACAAGTCAATATAAAATGATACTAAATAGTGATCATTTATATAAATAAGAATATAAAATAATAAAAAATATAATAACTCACTACAGTTGATATAAATAATAACATTTATAGATTATTTACCATGTGCCTGGTACTTTGCTAAGCTTTTTACCAGCATTTTCTATTTAATTGTAACCAAAACCAATGAGAGAGCTGTGATTATGTCAAGCAGTTTGCCCATAAAGAAACCAATTCTGAGAGAGGTCGTTATCTGTTCTGGCCAAGGTCGCATAGCTAGCAAGGAGCATAGGGGGTACTCAGACTCAGTCCTCTTCAGTCACAGAATCTGAGATTTCAGGTCATTCTGTACAGGGTGTGGCACAACAGCACAGGCTCAACCTGGAACCTGTAGCTGAGATCACCGGTGAAATAAATATTAATCATTCAAGCACAGAAGCATACGTGGGATTATCCTGAGGAGGTTACTCCCCTCTGGTCTCCAGATACCCTATCTTTAAAAGTCAGGGATGGATTTTATAATCCCTAGAGCTCATTTCTGGCTTCAGTCTTCTGAGGGTCTGTGCCTTGCGCTTCTCCCCGGTATTGATTGGAGCTTATCAAAGAATCGTCAGTTCATCAGAGCCTCAGTGCTTAGTCCCTGCCTCCCTCAGATGGTCTTCACCAAATTCACCCAAACTCCCTTCACGTGTGTCCTTCATCTACTCTCCCCCGAAATGATAAAAATAAAGGGCCTTTTTTACAGTTTTTCCAAAGGAGCTTTTCTCTTTATCTTCTACTTTGAAAGGAGACCTTCTTTGGGGACCGCTTTGGTGGATGGTGTGGCATATGTCTGAACAGATACCGCATTGTCTTCAAGGGAAGGGCCCGCTTTGTTTATCTGGAGATCACGCCGACCCTGTCACCAGGGGTTGCCTGCTAAGTGTACTGTGGGTGTTATTTCTAACGCACGGAGAGTCGGCGTGGTGACCCAGAAACATGAGGGAACCCCAGGGGAGTGGCTGTGAACAACCTTCTCTTTTGTGATTTTCATTTTTCATTATGTTTGACATTTTTGAAGCTGAGCTTTTTAAGAAATACCAATTTCTGAAGGACAGACTGGGGATATATTTCAAGGAAATGAAGAGCAGTCACACACAAAAACAAGAGCAGTAGAACAGGGCCATTGGGGGGCTGGGGGGGTGCGCGCCGTGGTATGCACGCAGGGCCTTTCATTTTCTGGCAGCCAAGTGAAATGTCCGTGCATTGTTCTTAGATCTTTGAGAAACAGACAAATAATCAAACCACATTTTCCTTTTGTTTGTTTTGAAACATCTGTGATGTTAGCTGTCAGCCTAGGGTTTGAGGATCCCAACTGCAGACTACATCTGTGCACAGTTGAGACATTTCAAAGTGCCTCTCACTTGAGGTACTAGGATGGAATTACACTCTCTACATTAGTGTAGCTAAAACACCAGTATATTGGTCTGAAAATTTAGGTGTGGTATTGTTTCTATTCTTCCCTGGATGTGGATGTTCTAAAACTTGACAAATAGAAAGGTAAGTTGGCTTTTTAAAAAAATCTATTTCTATGAAACCATTTCTTTTCATTGGGAGACTGTTGTAAATAATAAAAGTTGCCATATCCTGCCCTGGCCAGTCTGGCTCAGTGGATAGAGCATCAGCCTGCAGAATGAAGGGTCCCGGGTTCGATTCTGGTCAAAAGCATGAAGCTCTGTTGCAGGTTCCTCCCCGGGCCCTGGTCGGGGCTCATGCAGGAGGCAACCAATCAATGTGTTTCTGTCAGATCAATATTTCTCTCTATCTTTCCCTCTCTCTTCCACCTCCACTAAAAATCAATGGAAAAATATCCTCGGGTGAGGATTTAAAAATAAAAGTTTCCATATCCTGACCATCCCGTGCATAGAAAATCTAGGGATGATGACATCCACTCTTTTGTAAATGTTTTCAGTGACCGTTTTCTGAGCTTATGTATCTCCTGGACGCCTGGTGTTGTGGTCAGAGCTAGAGAGGAGAGGAAGGAAGAGAAGCCACCAGCTCTGCACTCGAGACAGAGCTTCCCAATCGTTGTGCAGCACGAGGTTACAGATGTGCCATGGATTGTTGATCATCTCAGCCTTCACAGAGGCAAGAAAGACCAGGGGTTGCTAGGCTTCCTAGCAAATCACCTTTCTCCATCAGTAGGCTTTCCCAGGGATCCGGGGAGGCTGGCCTTTGCTCAGTGGCAGCTGACTGCTCTCTTCCTCCAGCCTGCTAAGTTGGACGATCCAGCATGCATCATCTGGCAGAACCCAACGTGACATGCTGAATGTGGCCAAAGAGGTCCTCTACCACCTGGGCAACTGTGTCAACAGTCAGATACAAAAGTGTCATTGGGCATCTGAAATCTATGTCTGAGGAGTTGCTGAAAGAGAGATGGATCAAGATCCCCAAAGAACATGGTAGGTAGCCCAAGGTGTGATTTGTTGATGAGGAGGGAAAGGTGAGGATTTCAGGCAGGGGTCTTTATGAGAAGCAGCTCTACGCAACAGGTCAAACACTATCTTATCTTATCTCTGTTAAATCTGTCCAACTGTCGCCCCTGGGTTTTGTTATGTTGCTGTTGTTATTTTGTTGTTTCAGTACCTGAGCTAACTTCCAGATGATGGCTTTAATAACAGAAACATACTCTGCAAATTACAGCCTTGTCACTGTTTTGAAATCTCTGACATGGAAGAGTGTGATTCCATTCTAAACCTATTCCCATTATCATAACTTGTTTCAACAGTACATTTAGCTAGGAAAGATAAGGAAAAGCTGTTTGATTCCTTATAATGTCAATTGCTGTACATTTTTGAATGATTGTTAAAAAAAATTTTAATGTGTTATCACTTATGTGAACAAAGTTCCTTTTATAATGACAAATGCCAGAAGTTTGAAGAGGTCAAGTAGCCGTTTGAAGGGCAAATGTAAAAATAGTTAAGACTTTCACTTCTGGAAAGATGGGTAGAAGTTTTTTCTCTATTCCTCCCACTAAGTATTAACTAAAACCACATATATATTTTTTAAAAAAGGGTGGAGAGAAGACATCAGACTGAATAGGGACCATGGGACTTGAGGAATGACAGTAGTGAGTTCCCTGGGTTTCCTTTTGGGCTCATATATCCCAGATTTGGAGCTGAAAAGTCAACAATCCAGAAACACCAAGAAGTGCAGATATGAAAAACTTGAATAAAACCTTATTTTCTTTAGCCAAAGAAACAAGAAAGGCGCAGCCTAACAAACTATAAGATTTTAGATACTAATCACTCCAACCGAACATTTGACAAAATAAAAATTGCCTGGGACAGAGTTAGTTATTCAAGACTATTGCAATCGGTGAGGTAGACTAAACTCAAGTGCACTTAAACAAAAAGTAGTAGTCTGTAAGTGCTGGGGATGAGCTAGTGGAAAGGGACGGAAGGATGTTGGAGGTAAGGGGTGGTGGTCAATGGGATGTGTCCAGCACATTGCTATTCCTGAGTTTGCAAGTGTTCTCTGTAATTAGGTCACTGCGTTTGTGACTACCACTGAAGTTAGTCTCTACTCCCCCACAGAGACTGCCAAATAAGGATACTCTCTCCTTTCATATTTACATTTCAAACAGATGGTTCCAAAGTCCTTTTTTATTTTTAATCCATATTGTTGAAAGTATTACATAAGTCCCTTTGTTCCCCCCATTGACCTATTCTAGCCCACTCCCGCCCCCCACCCCAGGCCTTCACCACCCTCTTGTCCGTGTCCATGGGTTATGCATATATGCAGACAAGTTCATTGGCTGACTTCTTCCCATCCACCCTCCCCTTCCTTCCCTCTGAGGTTTGACGGTCTGTTCCATGCTTCTATGTCTCTGGATCTATTTTTGTTCATCAGTTTATTTTGTGCATTAGAGTCCACATATAAGTATCACATGATCTCACTCATATGTGGAATCCAAAGTCCTTGAGAAACACATTCCGGGGTTATAAAACTGGCAAGAAGATTTTTAAAAGATTTGCATCTCAAAGAGACAGAGAAAGGAATTGCAAGTTTTCTAAGGAAAGGAAAGTCGGGGACCCAGAGGCAGAAAGAAGCCTGTCTACAATTTAGTCAGAGGGAAACATTGATGCTGTCTTCGTCACTCCACAGAAGAACCTGTGGTCTAGCCACACTCTCACGTACACAGCAAAGGCCACGTGGGAAGCTGAGACTTCCATTCTTATAAGGCTGTAAAAAGGTGCCCGAACATTCCCTGTCCTGGAGGTGTCAAACAAGGTCAAATAAGGAACCTAGGAGTAACAAGGACTTTCATTGCCACCTGGGAGTAACAAGGAACTCCTCCCCCTCCCCACTGCAGCAGTGCGAGAGGAGCCTTAGTGGAAATTTAAGGCTCTTTACAATCACCTAATAGTCATGAGGCCACTAAGACTGTGAGACCACAGAAGCTGGGGTATCCACCTGTGTACAGCAGTAACAAGGAACCCTGCTTCCATCTTTGATTCCTTTGTGGAACCTAAATTTCTAGCTTCACCTGGTTATAACAGAAGGCAGCACCCTTCCATTTCTATTGTTGGAGTAATATTAATCACAGAAAGCCAACTACAACAGAAGGTTTAAAACAGGGCTGAATACCTATTCTATTTTATTTTTTTAAATATATTTTTATTGATTTCAGAGAGGAAGGGAGAGAGAGATAGAAACATCAACGATGAGAGAGATTCATGGATCGGCTGCCTCCTGCATGTCCCCTACTGGGGACCGAGCCCATGATACGGGTACTGACCGGGAACTGAACCAGTGACCTTCTGGTTCATGGGTCAATGCTCAACCAGAGTCGAGCAAGCCCGACATTGCAAAGTGCACTTTCAAAGCAGTATCTTCTTTAATCCTCATAAGTCTTTGAGGGTCCAGGTGTTTAAATTTTCAGAGCCTTTAATAATACCCTCTCTGCCTATAAGTTCTCCTAAATGCTTGAATAAAATATTGTTCTCACTTTCCACCACTATCTGCAGTCGTCTTTCCAAGTTCCATCTCATGAGACAAATTAATATGTTTCCTGATGACCTTTTCAGTTTTTCTATTCCGGATCTGAATTTCACTCTTGCCTTGCTACTTGAACTTAATGTTTTATTTTAATCACTTTACACACTCAAAAGCTCCCAAGTCATTCATTTATTCATATACTATTTGATTTCATACTCTGCATCAGTCACTATGCTAGTTACCTGGCATTCAATAATTCACAAAAACTCATATGAATGCTTTTCTCTTGCAGCCTAGAGCCCAAAGGGAGAGACATATATTATTCACAGGACCATGAAAATAAATGTAAAAATCACAATTGTGTTTAATAGGAAGAGGGAAGTGTATGGTGGACTGAGATACAAACGAATATCTAGAATTCCCATTTCTAGATAATGTACTAACTTGTAGAAGATAAATTCTATTCTGAATATCGGCTTGAAGGCATGAGAACTTTCAAGGCACCAAGACTTGAGGGGCCAAAATGTTATAGAAAAAAATTCACTGAAGTGACCCCAAATTCTGCTCATTTGCCCCCTTGAGGTTTCCACTAATTGGTATGAGCATAGATGAAGAAAATTTTAGCAGAAATCAGAAGCCAAGAAGTGGGAGAGTCGACAGAGATATGTCATTGGGATATATAAATCTGGTGTATAGGTCTCAAGGAGGAAGTAAGGCCCTAATAAAAACCTCAGGATTTCAGTTTGGTATCCTAAAAGACTATACCCTAGAAGTAAGAGTGAATTCTGAAAAGAACAGGTCCAACAGGGACTGAAAGCTAGCCTGCAAACAGCTCAACCTATGTTGAATTACAGTCATCTGCATGTACTCTCACGAGTAGCTAATGGCTCATCCAAAGCCTCTTCAATTTTTCATGGTCAACAACCAGCATTCAATGAAAAATCAATAGAAATCCCAAGAGATAGAACTAAGAGGGGAAAAAATGACCATAGCAAGAGACTGACCAGTGATTCAGATGTCAGAGTTTCAAAGGCTGAAAGTAGTCAACTGATATCTACAAAACAAGATAACAAGATGAAGAACATCATCAGAGAAGTGGAATCTATAAAAGAATCACATGAAAATTCTAGAAGTGAACATACAATTATTAAACTTGAGAACTCAATAGAATGGATTTAATATCAGATTAAATGCAAAAGAAGAGAGGGTTTGTGATTTGAAAGATGTTAGTTGACTATTCAGTCTGAATGACAAAGTACAAAAGGAATCAAATATACATCAAGCACCATAAACTTCAAGCAGGATAAATACACAGAAAAAACAAAATTAGTACATCTTTGTAAAATTTACAGAAACAAAAAATAAAGAGATACTCTTAAAAGCAATAAGAATCAAAAAAAAGCAGATTAAGAAACAGTATATTAAAATATAGGTATATAAAAAATAAAAATAGAGAGAAACCAAGATGGCGGCATAGGTGAAACACCTAACCTGCAACCGGGCACAACAATTTCAAAGGCACAACTAGAGGACAGAACGGACATCGTCCAGAACCACAGGAGAGCTGGCGGACTGAAATGCCCACAGCTGGGGGGAAGGAGAAGGCCACGGGGACAATCGGGGGAGCCGTAAAAGCCTGAGGTATGGAGAAACTGGCGGAGACACGAGCACGCGCGCCTGCGGGGAGGATGGAGCCGGAGAGGAAGGGGCGGCTGACGGCCTGGCCGGCGTTCACTGGCAGGAAGGAGATAAAGGCTCCGGAGTGCGCTAAGCGCCGGCTCCGACTGCACTGAGCGCCAGTTCCGGGCGAAACCCTGGGAAGCCAGGCGCAGGCTGGGGGAATGAATCTGGGCTGTGGGGCGCAGGCACAGAGGAGCGGGGGAAGGCAGAGCTCCAGAGGCGAGCACGGGAAGGGGCGCAAAGGACGGACTGTTGCCTGCGCCACTGAACTGCCCTAGCGGGAAGGAGACATAAGCTCAGGACCGTGCTGAACCCCAGTTCCGACTGCACTGAACCCCAGTTCCGGGCGAAACCCTGGGAAGCCAGGCGCACGCTGGGGGAATGAATTTGGGCTGTGGTGGCGGAGGCACAGAGAAGCGGCGGCTCCAGACGCGCGCACTGGAAGGTGCGCAGAGGACGGACTTTTGCCTGCGCCACTGGGTGGCCCTGCTGGGAAGGAGACAGGGACGCCAGACTGCGCTGAGACCCAGTTCCAACTGCACTGAAACCCAGTTCCAGGCGAGAATCTGGGAGTCCAGATTCATTAGGGGAGGGACTGGACTGTTTGGCAGTGGGCGAAACTCCAGGGCGCGTTTCTCTCAGAGGTGTTTGCAAGGAATACAGAGGGACACAGACACAGGAGCCTCATAGGGCGGGGCTGACAGGAAGCCAAGGTTGTAGGCTCCACCCTGTAGCTCCGCCCCAGCCAAGCTGAGCAGAAGCTTTTCCCTGCTGAGTGCCTCAGGTAGTGGCTGACCCACACTGCATTGGAGACCCAGAAACGAGGGCATCTAGTGGTTGGTGGGAGATGACACCAGATTTCAATCACTTGCATAAGGGAGGCATTCTAGGGGCAGACTCAGTGAGCGCCAAGGCATTGCTGCATCAAGACCCGGCCCACAAACATGTCTCCTGCACAGCAACTCTTCCTATATGGACAAAGAGGGTCCTCACGGCCAATTGGCCTGGAGGACAATTCCTCCCAGTGACACCAACAACAATCAAGACTTAACTGTACAAAGGAGGACCAAGATGGAGACATAGGGCGGCAGCCTGATCGTTGCCTACCACAACAATATTGAGACTACGACGGGAGAGCAGAGCAGACACCAGCCAGAAAGACCGGGGGGCTGGCTGAGCAGATGCTCTACAACTAGAATAAAAGAGAGGGGTACGCAGGATGATGCTGATGCCGGTGACCCAAAGTCCACACTTTAAGAACTATGGCTCAGGCGACACAATGGTGGCCAGGAACGTGCTCGGCGCAGTTCCCCCGGCGGTCTCCGGCTGAGGGGACGGCTCCACTCGCTGCCAAGCACGGACAGACGAGCCCCTGGGAGACATGGGGTGGGAGACTCCGTGCTTGCTGACCTCCGAGTCCTTCAAGAATCTCAATGCCCCGAAGTGGCCAGGTGCGCACGCTCAGCGACTGGCCACCGTTGCAGACCCAAGGGCCGACGCAGCGACACCGGACCAGCCCACCGCCGGGCACCGGGCACACCGGAGCCTTGCCGAGCCCGCCACCCAATGAGTTCTGCGGCAGCCGCCCTGGAGCTCTGAGAAAATGACTGAAGGAATTGCTGAGAGGGAATTGACCAACAGGAATTGGGATCAAGAAGACGAAACCCCGCTGAGACCCGAGTCCAGGCGAGCCTGCGAGCCTCTGGGCTCAGATGTGGTCACACGCCTCTGGGTCTAGGTGAGGCCTCACGCCCCTGGGTTTGGGTGAGGCCACGCGCCCCTGGGTCCAGGTGAAGCTGGATTCCGGGTTCGGGTGAGGCCATGTGCCCCTGGGTCCGGGCGAATCTGAACCCTGGGTCCGGGTGAGGCCGTGGGCCCCTGGATCCGGGTAAGGCTGGGTCCCGAGTAAGGGTGAGGCCGTGAGCCCCTGGATCCGGGTGAGACCACGCGACCAGGGGTCTGAGAGAGGTAACGCGCCCCTGGGTCCGGGTGGCTTCGTGCACCTAGGTCCAGGTGAGGCCACGTGCCCCTGGGTCTGAGAGAGGCCACGCACCCCTAGGTCCGGGCGAGACCATGTGTCCCTGGATCCGGGTGGGGCCTCGTGCACCTAGGCCCGGGTGGGGCCGCGTGCCCCTGGGTCTGGGGGAGGCCAGGCGTCCCTGGGTCCGGGTGAGACCGTGTGTCCCTGGATCCGGGTGAGGCCTCGTGCGCCTAGGCCCGGGTGAGGCCACGTGCCCCTGGGTATGGGGGAGGCCAGGCGTCCCTGGGTCCGGGTGAGACCGTGTGTCCCTGGATCCGGGTGAGGCCTCGTGCGCCTAGGCCCGGGTGAGGCCACGTGCCCCTGGGTCTGGGGGAGGCCAGGCGTCCCTGGGTCCGGGTGAGACCGTGTGTCCCTGGATCCGGGTGAGACCTCGTGCACCTAGGCATGGGTGAGGTCACATGCCCCGGGGTCTGAGAGGCCAAGCGTCCCTGGGTCCGGGTGAGACCATGTGTCCCTGGATCCGGGTGAGGCCGCGTGCACCTAGACCCGGGTGAGCCCAAGTGGCCCTGGGTCTGGGAGAGGCCAAGCGTCCCTGGGTCCGGGTGCGACCATGTGTCCCTGGAGCCGGATGAGGCCTCGTGCACCTAGGCCCGGGTGAGGCCACGTGCCCCTGGGTCTGGGGGAGGCCAAGCGTCCCTGGGTCCGGGTTAGACCATGTGTCCCTGGATCCGGGTGAGGCCTCGTGCACCTAGGCCCAGGTGAGCCCAAGTGGCCCTGGGTCTGGGAGAGGCCAAGCGTCCCTGGGTCCGGGTGAGACCATGTGTCCCTGGATCCGGGTGAGGCCTCGTGCACCTAGGCCCGGGTGAGCCCAAGTGGCCCTGGGTCTGGGAGAGGCCAAGCGTCCCTGGGTCCAGGTGAGACCATGTGTCCCAGGATCCGGGTGAGGCCTCGTGCACCTAGGCCCAGGTGAGCCCAAGTGGCCCTGCGTCTGGGAGAGGCCAAGCGTCCCTGGATCCGGGTGAGACCATGTGTCCCTGGATCCGGGTGAGGCCTCGTGCACCTAGGCCCGGGTGAGCCCAAGTGGCCCTGGGTCTGGGAGAGGCCAAGCGTCCCTGGATCCGGGTGAGACCATGTGTCCCTGGATCCGGGTGAGGCCTCGTGCACCTAGGCCCGGGTGAGCCCAAGTGGCCCTGGGTCTGGGAGAGGCCAAGCGTCCCTGGGTCCGGGTGAGACCATGTGTCCCTGGATCCGGGTGAGGCCGCGTGCACCTAGGCCCGGGTGAGCCCAAGTGGCCCTGGGTCTGGGAGAGGCCAAGCGTCCCTGGGTCCGGGTGAGACCATGTGTCCCTGGGTCCGGATGAGGCCTCGTGCACCTAGGCCCGGGTGAGCCCAAGTGGCCCTGGGTCTGGGAGAGGCCAAGCGTCCCTGGGTCCGGGTGCGACCATGTGTCCCTGGATCCGGGTGAGGCCTCGTGCACCTAGGCCCGGGTGAGCCCAAGTGGCCCTGGGTCTGGGAGAGGCCAAGCATCCCTGGGTCCGGGTGAGACCATGTGTCCCTGGATCCGGGTGAGGCCGTGTGCACCTAGGCCCGGGTGAGCCCAAGTGGCCCTGGGTCTGGGAGAGGCCAAGCGTCCCTGGGTCCGGGTGCGACCATGTGTCCCTGGATCCGGATGAGGCCTCGAGCACCTAGGCCCGGGTGAGCCCAAGTGGCCCTGGGTCTGGGAGAGGCCAAGCGTCCCTGGGTCCGGGTGCGACCATGTGTCCCTGGATCCGGATGAGCCCTCGTGCACCTAGGCCCGGGTGAGTCCAAGTGGCCCTGGGTCTGGGAGAGGCCAAGCGTCCCTGGGTCCGGGTGAGACCATGTGTCCCTGGATCCGGGTGAGGCCGCGTACACCTGGGCCCGGGTGAGCCCAAGTGGCCCTGGGTCTGGGAGAGGCCAAGCGTCCCTGGGTCCGGGTGCGACCATGTGTCCCTGGATCCGGATGAGGCCTCGTGCACCTAGGCCCGGGTGAGGCCACGTGCCCCTGGGTCTGGGAGAGGCCAAGCGTCCCTGGGTACGGGTGAAGCCAGATCCTGGGTCCGGGTGAGGCCGTGCGCCCCTGGATCCATCCGGGTGAGGCTGGGTCCCAGGCCCGGGTGAGACCACGCGCCCCTTGGATAGGGGTGAGGCCACGTGCCCCTTAGTCTGGGTGACGCCGTGCCCCTGGGTTCGGCCGAGACCAAACCAGAGGGAGTCGGACCTCCATTACCACCATTTGTCCACCATCCAGAGCTGAGGGGTCAGTGCTGACATGTACACATAAGGAACTACTGGACATCGAAATTGGGTCTCAAAAGAACTGTTGGTCCAGGGGGAAGCTCGCTACAGATTGATTCATTTGCCTGTCAGCATAACTATTATTGCTCGTCTCACATTCAGTTCTTATTAGTATATATCTAGTGACATATGATCTCGCTCATCTAGGGGAAATGATGAACAACATAGACTGAGGAACAAGAACAGAACCAGAAGCAAGGAGGCATCGATCGGACTATCGGGCCTCAGAGGGAGGAGAGGGGAGGGTAGGGGGAGGGGGGGGGGGAGGGGGAGAGTTCAAACAAAGGACCTGTATGCATGCATATAAGCCTATCCAACGGTTAAGTTCAACAGGGGATTGGGGCATGCGTGGGGAGAGGGGTGGGATGGGAATGGGGGGATGAGGACAAATATGTGACACCTTAATCAATAAAGAAATTTAAAAAAAAAAAATTAAAAAAAAAAAAATAAATAAAAATAAAATATAGCTATATATCTATATATATGAGGAGTCCCAAAAAATGTATACACACACTTTGAATAATTATAAAGGTGGTGTTTATTAAAATAGATTTAATTTTCAAAATTGAGCTACCAGCAGTTAAAATTGGTATACCTTTTAGGGGGACACCCTGTAAATCCATGAGACAATCTTGAAAGCAAATTAAAACAAACAAAAAAATGAAAGAGGCCTCTTAAATCACACAATAATTGCCATGTTTAAAAAAACAAAGATAGACCCTAGGTAGAGTATGCCTGTGATGTCTACAGAAAGCTCGTTGGCCATGGAAGGCGAGCCCTGTCAACCAGAACATGGCCCTGCTTCTGAAAACATACTGAAAACAAAATACCTTTTTGGAGCCAAAAACAAGGAACTAAGATTTAGGCTGACCCTACGGCCCTATTCCTTAGTGAAATGGAAATGTCTTCTAGCATCTTTTTGACTCAACAAAAAGCTAACCTCTTTCTTACCAGCGATAGTAGGAACAATGACTTGACACGCTCTAATCTGTCAGCGGAGAAGGACAGCTGACAATTCAGCTGGAGGTATAACACAGGACACATTGAAAGGCAATCAGTAGTCACCAGGACTGTGACACACAACCAGTGAAAAGCTGGTCACTTCTGAGTCTCTCTCAGCAGAATCTCTGTGGACACACAGTCCTGACTGCTGATGACGGAGCAGCAGGGGCAGATAAGGGACGACGTGGGAGGTGCGACAGCCAGTCTGGAGCACCCTGATTACAGTTTACTTACATGGTCCCTGCACCAATACTGCCCTTTCAGTTAAAGGTAATCAATCTCCTCCTCTCTAAGCCAACAGAGAGTCAGAATCCTTATTTTTGCTTTCAGCAACAACAACAAAACAGTGAAAAATCAACCCACCTAAAATGGGGAGAGCGATTTGCAAAGAAACTCACCAACGGCCACCTACTAAGTTGGCTGTAACCCAAAACATTACCACTGATTTTTACTCAATGTTGATCTTGAAGTTGATTTTAATTTTTGTGCTTACTCATATTTATAATTCCCTTCCTAAAATTAATTGTTATTAGTAGAAAAGAGAATAGCAAAGTGTAGCCTTTTAGCAGCCAGCACTTAAAAATATTGCAAATGATTTCTATCTTTGAAATATGGCCTGCATTTTCTCTGTGAGCTGCTCTTCCTTCCTCACCAAATTTAGGAAGGTAGACAACGTGGTAGAACATACATCAAACAAGTGACAGGCGTAGATCAAAACTGAGTCTGGTTGCACCCAGATAAAACCTACGTCTAACTGAGAACATTTCTCAGAGTTTCTCATAGAACCTGGGAGAGTGATTTGTACCTCGTTTCCCATAATTTAATAGTATTATCTGCTCAAGTGGAATAGGTGTTCAGTAAAGATAACTAACATTTTTAGGAGTTCCAAACATGAGTGAAAATGTGTGGTGGTTTTGTTTTTTTAAAGCAAAGCACATCATTTTATGTTTCTCATTTTGTAAATGAAGAAACCAATAATTGCAGAAGTAATGGCACACCTACAATAGGTAGCAGCTCCAAATTTGGTCTCATCTCTGTAGGCTTTGAAATTTGCATTTTGCTAAATTCATCATGTTCGTCCATGGCAAGAAATGTGGCCTGTATTCTCTCGGTTTTTACAAATCAACTATATCAGTCTTCCTGACTGAGAGTACAATAGTAATAGTAGCTTTTCTGAACTCAGACCTCTAATTCCAAAATGACATCTTGTCTCTCCTGTCTACTCACACAGGTTTTCTCAACCTTGGCACCACTATATTTCAAGCTACATAGTCTGTTTGGGAGGCAGGAGGGTGGGCCACCTTGTACACTGTAGGATGTTTAGCAGCATCTGTGACTTCTACTCACTAGATGCCCGTAGCACCCCCTATGCTTAGTCATGGCATTCAAAAATGTCTCCAGACATGGTCACTGCTCCCTGGACATTGACAATTGAGAATCACTGGTGTAAGGAATTCAACCAGCACTTGACACTTCAGACCAGGGTCTGGATTCTCTTTTTATTAATTGAATTCATTCACAAATTCTAAAGAAATCCTTTCTTTTAGTTATAAACCATTAAAAGACTCAGATTCTTCAGTCGGATGAACTGTACCTTTATAATACTACTATAGGCCCATTGCATGAAGATTCGTGCAATAGGCCTTCCTTCCCCTGGCTGCTGGCACTGGTTTTTCTCCGGCACCCGGGACCCAGGCCTTCACTCTGGCCACAGCAGAGAAGCCAAGCCTCTTCAGTCTTCAGTCGTCTTCAATCTTCTGTCTTCAGTCGTCTTCAGTCTTCTGTCTTCAGTCGTCTTCAGTCTTCCCTCTTCAGTCTTCACGCTGTGCCTGCATATGCAAATTAAGCCTCCATCTTTGTTGGGTTAATTTGCATACTCACTCCTGCTTGGCTGGTGGGTGTTGTAGAGGTACGGTCAATTTGCATCTTTCTCTTTTATTAGTGTAGATCCTCCTCCCCAGGAAGTTTAACCAACTGTGCATTGTCCTTTGTAGTTGTGTCTGTCCAGGGTTATTAGGCAATTTCACAAGACTCCCTCTCCCTATGTACAGGTATGCTGAGATGTAAAAGGGGGAAAAACATTAAATTTAAAAGCAGAGAGAACTGGATTTAACCTCATTTCTAACATTTATTAGTTATGCAGTCATGAGAGAGTTGCTTAAATTTTTTGGTGTTTTCTTATGAGTAAAAGAAGGATTTTAAGATTCAAAAAGCAAGATGGTGCTGTAAAGGCTAAATATACCTATAAGATACCATTTCTGTGACTTTGAGCCAGTAGCTTATACTCTATGCCTCAGTGTCTTCATCTGTTGAATGGTAGATCAGATTGTAACTATGGTCTGAAAACCCTGGGTCTGGAAGTTATTGTAAGATCTTTGAAAAGTTATTGTAAGATCTTTGAAAGATGAGTGGGTGTGGCCTATTATTTCATCCTTGACCTTTCCACTGTAATACACTGGGCTCCTCACTATTTCTCCTGCTTCCTAGGCACCTGTGAATTGGCCACTCCTTCTGCCTATGATAATTTTCCCCAGAGTTCACATGGCTGATTCCCTCATCAGCTTCAGGTCTGTGATGAAATGTTACTTTCTCAATGAGACTTAACCCAAAATGTGTGTATCATACCTCTCCAGCTTAGCAGTCTTCCTGAGATGAACCTGCTTTATTGTCTCCATCTTATAATATTACTACATTGCTAATGTTATCATTATAATAATAATGTCTATGTTATGCTTCTTGTTTTTTCTCACTGGAATATAAGCTCCTTGAGGGCAAGAATCTGTTTTTACTTAACCCAGTGCATAGAAAAGTGCCACACCCATTAGAAATATGTCAGATGAATGAATAAAACTGGGGTACAACTCAGAGTGACATAGAAACAGCCAACTGCTCCATCTCAGCTCTGACAGGGCAGTTCTGGTTTTTACTCTTCTGTAAACCAGGGACCCACGAATGAGTTTCTGTGGGAAAATTGGGCTATTTTTCTGTTTTAGAAAACTAGTCTTGAAAACATTTACTTCTTACGTTTGCACTGTTGAATCTAGTTCGTTTAAATATCTTAGCATATGGCACATTCACTTGTCAAACCCCCTTCTTAACGTTATATTTACTTTATTGTTTCACTGATTTTTCATTTTGTTTGTAAGCAGCAGAAAACTTTTCAAAATATAACACATAGTGTTTTACTATAAAACATTTTCCCCAGGTGTTTATAGGAAACACATATGGAAAAACTGATCAAAGTTAAAACTGATAAATCTAATAAAATATATTAGTATATGTTTATTTTATAAGTTCAAAAATGTAATATTACAAAGTCAATCCATGAGAATAATGAGAGAATTGCAATAAATAAAGTCATTTGAAATTAGAAATTAAACATGAGAACTAGTCTTCTATCAGCCTCAGCTAATTTATTTCCACAATTTTTTAGTTTTATAATATTCAGCAGACCATAAATCACAAATAAGTAGTTGCAAATGGTAATATTTATTAAAAGCTCACTTGCTGCCTCCGAATACTTATAAATATCTATAACGACATGATAGCAGAATAGCAGAAAATGTGTTTCAGTGTTGGAAAAGGATAAATCTTTTAAAAGTGATTGCATTATTGCAGTCCTAATGACAAATAAGTAATGAAGCCCATGCTGGCTTGAAATAAAAAATAATGAAGAAAATGTCAATCTAATGAAAAGAGTAGTAAACTAAACAGGGGTTTCCAGCAGGGAAAAGAGTTATTGACTGGACGTGGAAACTTGGAGAGCTTGAGGCAGGGTGTGGTAGCAAGAATGGAGGAGTTCTTTTGAATCCCGATTCATTTGGCACCAATGTCTTGAATAGACTATACTTAATTGCAAGCTGCCTTGGATTGCTAAATAAGGTGGATACTTATGTCTTCAGGCTACTTGAGCCAAAATAAAATAAGATTGAATCAACAGAGTTTGAGATACCTGTATATGTGTATGTACTAGTATATCTCTGTGTGTGCGGGCACATATAAGTATGTATGTAAGTGAGCATGTGTGGTGTATGTGAGGGTGTATAAATATGTATGTATCTGTATAAAAACATACAAGGCAGCCATGTATTTTTGAAACCCTAGTTTAGTGATACATGAGGCATCCCACATTCCTCTACAGATGATTATTCACCCTACCTATTATACTGGAAGGGAGAAATATTCAAGTCGACTTGTGCAAGAGTATTCCCTTGGTGCTAAATTTTATGGTTTGCTTTCACTTTACTTAATGTGCATATTGAACATAATCCTGAAGATTATATTATGCCTATATTATATGATTTTTCAGTTATTCCCTTGCCTTATGTCTCTTGCAGAATGAGTTGAGATTTGGTGTGATAAGCAATTATGAGTTCCACACATTATGCTTATAAAATAATTGAACATATATTTCTTACACTGTTTTATAAACTGATCAATGAATGGAGAACATATAATTTTATCAGTTGACTATGGCAGCTGGTGAGTACATTTCATTTTCACTTATCCTCCAGGTAATAAAAAATAATGAATACATCTCTAGACTTTACTGTCTGATGTAAATGTTTCATGCAGTTAAAGAGTTATAAAGTCAAAATAAAATGTTAATGGCAGAGAAAGAAGTGGCACGGCATTCGTAGCAGAAGGGGGGTTTGCTTTCTGATGTGCTATGAATAAGAGATTAAAAGAAGCTTCTACTTTGATCTAACTGTGCTGATGCTTTAACTAGTCTAGGGATAGGCAAACTCCAGCCCATGACCTGTTTTTGTAAATAAATTTAAACTGAAGCAAAGCCTCACTCATCCTCTTAATTATTTTCTCTGATTGCTTTTGTGCTATAACAGTAGCGTTGAGTAGTTGAAACAGAGATGGTCAGGTCAGCCAACCCTAAAGTACTGACTACCTGGCCCTTTACAGAAAAAGTATGTAAGCCCCTGAATGAATCCCCATCTTCTGCCTCCTAGAGAGTGCAGAGTAGATTTTCTTAGGCAACTGAGTGGTCCTGAGATGCCCTCAACAACATCGCCATGAAAGGGAGTTTGAGGCATAGTCAACATTCCCCATTAGCCAGCTCACCTGTCCTTCAGCAACACAGAAAAGATGCTCCTGACCTGTACCAGGCTGTCTGCCGCTAGAGCCTTTAGTTCCCTTGACAAAGATACACCCTTGCTGCTCATGCCTGCTGGAGGCATCAGTGTACCTGCTGATGACGCTAGGGTACTGTACTTGCTACATAGATACTTCCAGTGTCTTGGGATTCAGCTTTCCGGGTAACTGCCCAGAAGAGCTGAGAATAACCCTAAAGTGTGCGGAAGTTGACGTACAATGGGGAGAACTAAGGACAATGGGAGATGAGAATCCGTGAATACATTCTTTCCCTCAAGATAGACTCAAAAAAAGCCCACACATTCAATTGGAAGACATCCCATGAGACTGAGGAATCAGCTTCACTTTCACAAAGCTGGGACCAGCTGGGTAATGTTTTCTCTCCCTGCTTTCCCCCTTAATTTCCTTTTCATCTCACTCTGCTTCCTAAAAGTTATTCTCTCCCAATAAAATTTGAGCACATAGCTTGTGTCCCAGGCTCAGCTTTTTAGGGAACCTGTTCTAATATAATTCCCGAGTTTTATTTAGGTCAAAAAAGCATGCTTAGTTCAAATGTGTAGCACAGTCCTCAACGTTTTAAACAGTATATAAATTGGAGGGGTAGGGGAAAAGGTGATGGGGAAAGGGAGAAAAATGAAACAAATTCACTACTATTGTGCTCCTTTTGGTATGGATTCATACGGCTAAACACTGAACCTTCCTAAATCTGTTTCCCTGACCCTTAATGAGGGAAATTAATCACCTGAGATCATGTATAGGAAGTAAGATCGATTATATCATAGTTAGTATATGGATGGTGAAGTCAGGAAAACCTTGGTTGGAATCCCAGGTCCACCTTTTACAGACAAGTTTTAATCTTGACATACCACTTAGTTCATAGCATCATTGTGAATTACAAAGTAAAAGAATGTATGCAAAGTGCTTAGCACAATGCCTGGAACAGAGTTGCTGTTAAATGTTATCTGTTATTATCTTTTAAATTATTTGTGATGTTAAAAGTATTACACAAACAATCATTATTACTAGCTCATCATAATGTTGATCATTTTCTTGTTCATTATATGCTTTTCCATCAGTTACACTAAATGGAAGATATGTCTTCCCCAAATGAAATGATTCCTATAATAGACGTAAGTGACCAGATTATAAAATTTTCAGTTTATTTCTTGCACTTTTGTGACACCAAGCTATATAATGGGATTTAGGGAAGTGAAGTAAACATAATATGGAAATGAGGCCACAGATTCATTAAGCTCCTTCATGTGTCGAGAACTAATTAGTAAAAAGATATTTCTTTAAGGAACTTATAGTTCAGGAAGAAAGACAATGGTGGCAATTTACTTGGCTGTGGTTGGATAAATATAAGGCATTATCAGACCAGACAAGGAAACATCCAACCTAGCTGTGAGTAGTTTGGGATTCATACAAACAACCCTTTAATAGTAAAAGCTGACAAAGAAAACAGACACATTTTTCTTATTATTTTGGAGATAATGAACGTTTTAGAAAATAAATGGTTTGGTAAACAAAGTTGAGATGGTCTCTTTTTAACTCCACCAAGGATCAATCAGAAGGTGTATCATCAACTAGGAAAATGTTTAAGACACTGAAAATTTCAGGAGGAAAAAGAATATTAGAAATCATCTTTCTACTATGATAGTACATCTCTTTTAGCCTCATAAATTTCCAAGGTCTTACTTCCTGGAAAACAGGTCAGGAAGCATGTCTAAACTCTTGAAATATTTTGTCATTGAGGATGAGATTTATATGTTTAGGAGGAGCTGAGAATATGTCTCAGCTTTGGAATGCCCACAGGAGTTTCTGTGAAGTGATTAGACAAACAGAAAGTCAATGATGGCCTACGTCTCTAAATACAAGGACAAGCGGGTGTTCAACAAATAATAACATTTGCCAGTGGAGGCAGTGAAACTCGTCTCTTCCATGCTGCGGAAGAGGTGGTAAAATATGAAAAAGACAAATGGAATTTGCATGGTTCCTTTGTTCTGCCTGAGGGATGAAAGAACTAAATAAAAGCATCCACTTGTGATTCTTAGAACATTTCTGTGAGGTAGAAAATAGAAATCAGTAGATATCTATCTTGGTAAAATGAAGACTATAAAAGGTGTGTGAGCTGATTGGATGGTGAAAACAACAACCTTTATCTCAAGTCTACTTTGAAAAAGAATCAGAAAGTTTCCTTCCCTCTAAATTATACAGATCTCTAGCTCATCCTTCAGTGCAAAAGAAATATATTGTAAGTTTTATTACTATTAGTAGTGACAGCTAGCTTTCATTGGGACCTTATTATATGCCAAAAACAGTGCTTAGTGCCTTTAAAGCTTAGTTTGATTTTCCTAGAGCTTGAGACCAGGCTTGTGGGGAGAGGTTTTGAGGGAGGGGGGTGATCCTTGGAAACAGAAGTGAGGGATAAGGGGAATGAGATGGAGAAGGAGCAAATGCTAATGAGTATATTTTACGTAGGTCATGGATTTGGGCAACATAGCCTTGATCTTGCCAAGACTTGTGAAAAGCATGCAAAATAACGTCTAGAATTGTTCTTCTGAACAGCCGGGTGCTGAGGCATGTATCCACTGACTTTCACTTTCCATTGGTTAAAGGTTGTCTCATCTGTACTTCTGGGCTGTCGTTGCACATGAGCTAAGAGGGCTCCCAAAGTTTGGAGCAAAAGAAAACAAGGAGATAATCAATGCTTGACATGAGACATGATCGATTGGTGTGAGTCAAAAACACCCATCACAACTTTAGCTGAAATCAGAGTGCCAAGGAGAGGTCATGAAGGCAAGAAGAGGGCCCATACATGGCTTATCGTATGTAATTCTCACAGTGCCCTATTCTACCATCATCATCCCCATTTAATAGTGCAGACATTAAGACTGAGAGAACTAAAATAATTTGCCCAGCTTCTCACAGTAAACTCCAGCTAGTAAATGGTGAAACCTAAGCAGTATGATCTATTTAGCTCTGAGCTTTATATTTGGGAAAACAAATTCTTTGTTCTTTGTGGGGTTTTTTGTACTTAGTACAGCAGAAATGAGTCTTTTGAACAAGAGGTTGTGAAGTTTAGGTTACTGGTGGCAGGTAACTCGTCTTTAAGAAGGAAGTAACTTAAAAATTTAGAGAATTTAGTTGAATACTGAATGTGGTGCTTCCAATGGGGGCTCCTAATAAAATTACCCATTAGAGTTTTTTGACTGGCCTCCTGGGGTTATCTGCACAGGGAAGATATTCCCATCTACATGGATATGAAGATTTTTCTGTAATAATCACGTTTCTGTTCAAACTCCAGGCTAGAATATCTCCATTGTGATGGAATCTAAGCATTGTATTGAGGGAAGGGAAGTGAGCTGGCGTTTCTATTCCACTGAGAACGGAACATCGGTTAAAACAGTCTCTTGAGCTGTTAACTTTAAAGATGATACACAATTTTTAAAAAGTCAGAAAGAAAGCCTACCTTACTACATAGGTTAGGAAGGAAGGCTGTACATTATGAAAAAATAAATTAAAATCCCTAGAGAGGTAGCTTTAAAAAAGCCCTCTATCTGTAACCTGTAGGGTGTGTTAAGTTTTCCAATGCGAAGACTCATCGGTGAGATGACGGTATATGTATCCATCAGATCAGGGATACTAGAAGATAAAAGGGAGCACTACTGACCATTTCAGTGAATCAGCTGAGCAAACCAAAATGTGCCCTGTTCATAGGGCAAGAGGACAGCTCTGTGTTTTTCCCAGGGTTTCTGGGACATGAGAATCACTTTGAGTGTTTGCAGATTCTTGGATCCTATCCCTTACTTACTGTATCAGAATCTGAGGCACAGGGCCCCCAAATTTGTATTTTAACTATACCTCAAAGTGATTCCTAAATATACAAAATTTTAAGCACCAGTGAATGAGATAGTCAAGTTCAATGTTTCTGCATAGTTGTGTACATAATTCACATAGAAATGTGAAGACTAAAATAGCTCAGAGTTATTACTGAGATGATAAAAAGTGGGAAGAAAAGGACCCCATTGACCTCATGTATTAATTAATGGATGTGTACATATTTATTGAATCCCTAGTAAATAGAAGAGATTTTGATAATAGATGAAAGGAGAAAAAATATTTCCTGCTTTTTACAGATTTGTAATCTAGTACGGGAGGCTGTAGAGTAATAACAATAAACAAACCATTTATACATCAAGGGTGATGAGGGGATTAAGAATTAATATCTATCTATATATATATAAATATATAAAAGGCTAAGTGACTGGCCGACCGGCCAACTGGCCAACCAGCTGGTAGGTCTGACACACACTAACCACCAGGGGCAGACGCTCAACGCAGGAGCTGCAGAGCCACAGCAACTTTGCAGAGTGCCCTCACACTCTGGGGCCCCTTGGGGGATGTCGGACTGCCAGTTTCGGCCCAATCCCCGCAGGCCAGGCCAAGGGATCCCACCTGTCAGAGGGAACCCACTCACTCCACAGAAGCCTTTCGAGCCCCAGCGCCACCCCAGGTGCGGCCAGCAGGAAGGGATCTCGGGAGGTTGGTTCCAGGGTTTGTCCAGCCCATCTAGCCTAGTCCCACCCCGCCAGCCACCTTCTAATTAATTTCCTTTCAATGTGCACGAATCCGTGCACCAGGCCTCTAATTAGATTATAAACTTCCCGAGGACAACCAACTGCCTATCATATGCCAGAATGCACTCTCGGGATGATCAACCACCCTGGCTTGCCCAGAACAAAGGAATTTCTCAGTACTAAAACCAGAAAGTCCTAAGCAATTCAGAACAAGCTGACCACCAAATTAGTGAGTAAGACAATCAAAAGAGAGTCTAGCCCTGGCTGGAGTGGCTCAGTTGGTTGGGCATCATCTTGTGCACTGAAAGCTTGCTGGTTTAATTCCCAGTTAGGGCACATGTCTGGGTTGTGGGTTCAATTCCTGATAGGGGGTGCGCAGGAAGGCAGCTGATGGATGTTTCACTCTCACATCAATGTCTCTCTCTCCCTCTCCCTTCCTGTCTCTCTGAAAAATCAATAAGAACTATTCTTCTTTAAAAAAAAAAAGTCTAATAAAAATGAATGTATACACGGATAAGGTAAGAGAAGTCCTACCATTTTTCAAATTCTTTATATAAATTATCACAAGAGTCTAAGCTAAACTGACAAAATAGGAAACTGAACCTCAGAGAGGTTAATTACTTTGCCCCAGTTCCCACAGATCGGAAGTGGCAGAGCTGAGAGGGCTAGGAGTCCAAGGCTGTTTGAATCCAAAGGCCCCCCAAGGGTAAGGAAAGATGATGCTCTGAGTTCTTTGCTCAAACCTCCAGAGACAGAAATGTGGAATTAGAAGCGAATTCTTCATCCCAGGGAAACCAGCCATGCTTTATTTAGAGAGTCGTTTTGTTTTTATTAACACACACATGCCCACAATAGTGTGCCTGCCTCCCTCCCTCCCGACAGCTGCTCTGAAGCCGACCAGAGGCTCCGGAGGGAGCTGAGCTGTTTCTACCAGCTGTTTCCCAAACACCTAACTTCATTTTCAGATCAGAGTTGGGGTTTGAAGCTCTTAAAACCTTTGCTGCTTCCATCACAGGAGAGCAGAAGCAGCCAAAACCATCAGCGCTCTGCCAGCAGCCTGTCTGAATGCCTCTCTGGGACTGATGTCGCAGGCATAGTGCAGCGTGGGGCTGTTTCCTAAACCCACTTCCCATTTCCCAGCCTCTGGCTTCTCTCTGAGAGACAGACTCCCTCTTCCTCCTGTTGTCCCTTTCCCTTCCCCTCCCTTTCCTTTTTCATTTTGTCATTGAGAAGGATTTAAATCCCAAGGAGAAGGAGGAAAATGGCACATATTCATCCTAAAGATGCAAAATTAGCATTCTGCCATGTCGGATGAATCAACACCTTTTTGTAAGTCAGGTGTCCTGGGATGGAATCTCTTTGTCCTGCCCAGATAAATGCCCCTTCTTCTGGGCTCCCAGGTAACATCCTTAGGAAGCTGGTGTCATCCTTGCCATCCAGTTCCTGCACCTTCATGAACATGTTTGTGTCCACACCCAACAGGAAATGTTAAGGAGTGAGCTCTTTTTCCACCCTTCATTGACAGCACCACTCTGTTCACCTCCACTTAGATCTTAAATGTTCACTGCATATTTGTGTTTGACAGGCATAGTCATGTATGTACATGACAAACTAGCACATTGATTCTTATTGTTTCATGCTATTCTATCGCATGAATATTGCGGTTTCTCCTTTTTAAATTCCACACTGTTAAATGCCTAAATTATCATTTTTCACTCCCTCTTGCTGTCTGTACTTCTAAAATAAACCTATGAGGTAGTTTCATGTTATGATCCCCATTGCACAGATAAGGAAATCAAGGTTGAGGTCAATCAAATGTCAAGTCAAATTTACACTTCTGATAAGTCAACTACTGGAATGAAGGAACAGGTCAGAGGAGGCTTAAACTATTTTTTTTCTATATTTAATAAACTCTGCTAGAAAGGAAGGAAAAGGAATGGCAATTCTAATACCACATCAACACTGCATTCAAACATTACTTGTTTTCCACTGTTGTATCTACAGGGCTTAAGGGCAGGATACTGGCATGTAACATGTGTTAAGTAAATATATATTAAATTGTTGAGCTGAAAAGACATGGAGACCAAGTCTCAGGACGTTCTAAGGTAAGTTGTCACACACAGAGTTCTGGATGGAACATACATAATCCAATAGGGAACGAGAACCAAAGATGCTGAGAGTGAGAAGACAGACTGCGGGCTTTGAGTGGTTCATTGTTATTGGGATTCACAGAGAACCCTCTTGGCCATTCAAGCAGAATATATTTTTGAAGCATATTTTGGTTTTAGTAAAGCAAGTATTTAAGACACATTGTAAAAAAAAAAAAAAAGTAGATTCTCGATTGTTCAGAGTTATGTGTCCACTGGAACGTGTGGATTTGACACTCAGTCTCCCAGCGAAAGACTGACATGCCCCAACCACATAAAATTCAAAGGGTGTGTGTGTGTGTGTGTGTGTGTGTGTGTGTGTGTGTGTGTGTAACCACAGCTGGAAACAGGAGAAAGGTCAGACTCAACCCACATGCCTCAAGTTGGTGGGGTTTTCAGCAGGAAAGGAAACACTGGTGATCTTCAGTTTTATCCCAAATGAAAAAAGGGCTTCCCATGTTGCCCCTACAGAGTTACAAAATATTCCTCATATTCCTCAGGTGGGATGAGGCCCAGAAACAAAGACAGACTGAAGCTTAGTTGGACTGGCAGTTTGGGGGCATGGTCTTACTCAAGCGGCAGATGACGGAGCGGGGAGTGCCCTAGCTCAGGAGTTCTCAAAGCTGGCTGCTCACTAGAATCCACAGGGAAATTTGAAACGGCCTGATGCTCAGCACCAAGAGCTTCCAAGGAGGCCAATCTCCCAGGTGATGCTAATACGTAGCCATAAGGTGACAGAAGCAGATTTGGACAAGGTCGTTTGCCTCCTAAAAGTGAAGTACACATGGTACCCCAATGAGTGAAGACACACTGACCTCTTCACTATCTTGAAAAATTTAATCTCCACTTATTCATTGTTCTCATCAAAGGCTTGGCACACATCAGGAACTCATTCATAATGAATGACTAAATGAGTGAACGGTCACCGGCTAGAAAAAATATTACAATAAAATAAGCTTTCCCTCTACTGCTCAGATCCCTATGATTTGCATAATATTTGATGAGCCATTCAACGTTTCATGAATCATCATAAAGAATTTATGAGAAAGTTGCAAAGATATATGTATATATCTAAAGTATACATCACACTGCAGTTCATAGATTTGATAAGTCACTTATGATATATCCATCCAATGGAATTCTATGTAGACATTACAATAAGGTGGTAAGTTATTTTTCCTTTTCTTCTTCTTTTTTTTTTTTAAATAAAGAAGACTGCTTGGAAGAGGCTCAAGGGAGAAAGGAAGAGGAGAAATTGAACACAGGCACCATCAATAGCTCTTCTATTAAAACTGATTTTTAGAGAGAGAGGAAGGGAGAGAGAGAGAAACATCAATGCAAGGCACCCATGAGCTGCCTCCTGCACGCCCCCTGCTGAGGACTGAGCCCACCACCCAGGCATGTGCCCTGACCTGGAATTGAACCAGCAACCTTTTGGTGCATGGGACAACATCCAACCACTGAGCAACACCAGCCAGGGCATAGATTATTTTTTAATATACAAAGCCATCCATGACATATTATTAATAGAGAAAGAGCAAATTAAAAACAGCATGGATAAAAATATAATGTTGGTTTCATAAATAAGTTGTGTGTGTCTACAAGGAAAAATTTGGGAGGTACACACACTAATGTAGTTTAAACACTAATGTGATTATCTATGGAAGAGGTAAAAATAAGGATGGCTTTCACTCTCTTTTTATAGGTTTCATCATTTTCAACTCAGGTTATTTTAAAATTATAATTTCTCCATATGTAATTTTTTCTTCCAAAGTTGGAGTGGCTATAGTCCATCCCCATTTCAGGTCCATCCTGATTTCAGAACTCTCACCACTTGTGAATAGAGTCAGACCAAGACACAACAGTGGAAAGGAAGAAGTTGACCTTTAATGATCTTTTCCATATCTGAGTCAGCCTCCACTATTTATGTTGGCCATCCCCTTCCCCTCTCCCCCCAGTAAGTTCCCATCAGAAACTGATAACTTCCTTGGACCCAGTCCACCCACTTACCTCACTAAAACCTATTTTACTGAATTTATTGGGGTGACATTGGTTAATAACATTATATAGGTTTCAGGTGTACAATTCTATAACACATCCTCTGTATATGTATTAAGGGGGCATAAATGGTGGCAGAAGGAGACTTGACTTTGGGGAGTGAACACATAAAGCCTATTTCTTCAGGACATCTGCTTCCATATGGAATGCGGCTCGGTTATCTGGTATAACTATTTCTTCAAGCAAATTAGTGTCAGGCCTGTTGTCACTCACAGAGATAGTTGCATTTTGAGGCAAATATCAAAACACAGAAATGCCCTTAATGTGTCATGAGAGCTTTCAGAAGCAGAGCCATGGTGAGGACCTGATCTCCCTCTGATAGGGGGAGAGGTGACATATTTTTAGTAAGTACCAACAATAATGGCAGCTGGAAATGTCTGAGTGCTTTCTGTATCTGATACTGCACTAAGCACTTGTAGGATTAAGGAATAAAAATATTATAAACAACATTACGATGTATGTACTATGACTATACCCAACTCACATAGGAGAAAGCGGAGGCTAGGGGAGCTAAAACTTGCCCAAGGACATATAAACAGGAAGTGGCAGAGCTGGGATCAGATCCCAGGCAATCGGGCTTCAGTTTCTGCTCTCTGACGGTGGTACAACCATGTTGTGTTATGTAACTGCTAGAGCTTCTGAAAACCACAGCTCAATTTAATTCAGTCCTCAGCACTAATTGTGTTAGTTTCTAGGGTGCATAAGACATCATTGGGGCCCTCTAAGAGCCAATACCGATGTACCAATTTATTCCAGCCACAGAGAGAGAAAACCAAAATTCGCAACTACTTTTTATCTTCTGTGAAAGGGAGGTCCCTGGAGCAGCATCACCTGAGATCTTAGAAGAAATGCAAGTTCTCAAGCCCCATCCCAGCTCTACTGTACCAGAATCCCTGGGAGCGGGGTCCAGAATCTGGGCTTTCCGAGGCTTTCCAGGTGGGAATCACTGGTCTGGGCATCATATCATGTGTTTCTCGTTTAACCCTCACAACAGATTTTTAATGTCAGCTCATAATTCCAGAGAAGGAAACTGAGGCATGGGAGCAAAATTAACATTCCCTGAAAGGCATAGTGATAAGGCTGGAAATCTAACCCACATCTGTAGAGGCTCCTGCTGAGGTGTGTGAAAGGGACAGAGCACAGGTTTTGACTACTTGAGTGCAATCCTCTTTGTTAGCATGTGTCTGCACCTTTAAAATATGCTACAAAGAGGTACCAAGGAACCCTCCTTGGGTGGCTCAGTTGGTTGGAGCACCGTCCCAAAAAGGTTGTGGGTTCGAATCCTCAATCAGGGCACATACGGGAGGTAACCCATTGATGTCTCTCTCTCTCTCTCTTTCTCTCTCTCTCTCTCTCTCTCTCTCTCTCTAAAAATCAATAAAACATATCCTCAGGTGAGGATAAATACAATAAAAAAGACATACCAAGGAATGCAATTTCATGAGGAACTAGATACATGTGGGCACTTATCTCATAATACAATTCTGCTTATGAAAGGATGCTGTAGTGTCATTAGACTCTGGGAGCCAGACCAAAAACAAAAAAACAAACAAACAAAAAAAACACACAAACCAAACAAACAAAAACAAAAACTGTGGTGATGGAAGGAGATTTGACTTGGGTTGGTGAACAAACAACACAATATACAGATGATGTATTGTAGAATTGTATACCTGAAACATATCATTTTATTAACCAAAGTCACCCCAATAAATTTTTTAAATGTGGCTCTTAGTTTAACTGCTTCACAATAATGGAGAGTTGCTGGAGAGTTATTCGCACAACAGATGCTGTGAAGATATGTGCTGATTCTGTGGGTTGCTACATAACCCCACTGCAACACAGCCTCCGGTCCTCGTGCCCATAGACATAAGTCCTCCCTACGCAATGCCTGATGCTTGCGGCAGAACTATAAATCGAAGCTAATGGAGAAAATGCAACTCCTCCATTCAGACCTTCTGAGAATATTTGAAGAAATACAAAATTAATCTCTATTGTTTTGTGCAATAGAGTGTGCAGGCGCGCGCGCGCACACACACACACACACATACACACACACACACACACACACACACAGTACTTATTCTGGGTGGGCTTCATTTGGAGAGCCAGATTAGGGAAGGTAATCAAGTATATTTCACTTCTACCTAGTAAATAAGTTAAATGGTCCCTGTGGTTATTCATTAAAACTTTTATGGTATGTTCATCAATTACCAAACAGCTTGAACAAAAGCAGAGGTAAATTAACTTCCTCAAACCCACATGGCTTGCCAAAAGGAGTGTACTCTGAGCAATTTCATTGGTTTAAAGTTCATCCAAAATACTATTAGCTCGGAGTCCAATTTCGAACTGTCAAGGGGAATATAGACAATGGCAATTTCAGATCATTATCATGACATTCCAATGCAAATGGCCACAATTTAATTCATTATCACTAACATTACGTCTTTATTTTGCTACCAACTGGTGACTGACATTTCCAGGACTACAAGAAGCAAATGCTAATTAGACCATGGTGTACTCTTACCCTTTCTCCATTTGCTACATTTTTCCATCTTTAGAGAGGCATGCTGGAGGCTACTTTGGGCCAGCTGCCTGGCCCTTGACACTCCTTCCCCCTGCCCTCAGCCAGGCCACCTCCCTGGGATAAAACCAAGCTCCTATGGATTTCCTCGTCTGTGCACTGTGCCTGTGGAATGGATCCTCAGCAATGCAATTACTCCCTAAACCACCCACCCAGCTGAATGTAGGACATCGAAAGGTGGCAGAGCATAGGCATTAACATACAAACAACCTGCCATACAAGTCCAAGTTTGCCTTTAGACTGGACAAAAAGGAAAGAAATGACTTTCCATGCTCCTCTTTGCATCATCAGAGTTGAACAAATTACTAGCCTCTGAAATAATGTCAGGAGGGAACCTCCTCTGTTCCTGTCGTTCATGCTTAGGTGGGCTCCACTCATCTCTGAGAGCATGCCTTTCACTCTCAATGTGAGATGAGAAGGAGTCGTAAAACTCTCCTACAGCTCCAATGAAATCTGTAAGGTGTCCAAATGAAAGCAGTAGTGAGTACAAAAGTGAAGATTCTCAGATCTTTGAGCTAAGATTTAGGGGGAAAATATAACACCTGCATTTTATCCCATTTCCCTGATATGACACAATCATTCTGTCTTTAAGACATTGTCTAACTCCAGAAGATCCGTGCATATGTCACTTATTCTCTCATTATTTTGCTGCAGTGATAATAATGATAAGTGGTCATTATGTGCCAGGTCTGGTCCCCAGGAATTGGCATTGCCTATTGAATCTTCAAAATCATCCTGCCAGATATGAATGCAGGTACCAATGAGGAAGATGAGTTTGGCCAGTGCAAATGGTAATAGTGACTCCAGTTCGCCAAGTGATGAGTACCTTTCACTGGTTGCCCTACCTTCTGAGCATCACCATCCACTTCCCTACCTGTATTTTTCACTTCCCAAGTCAACTCTTTGCATTCATATCCTTGTGTCAGGGTCTGGTTCTGGGGTACCCAAATTGAGACAACAGAAGATGGTATGATTCAGGAATCAAAAATTTACCTCCCCTATGTGATACATGTGGAATGAATAAATAAACTATCCCAGTATTACTAGAGCAAAATGGTAGATGGAATAATAGATAACAAGGAATTTTATTAAATAAATAGATTTAAAATGCTCTACTCTATACTGAAACCCAGCTGGGCTAGAAAGCATTTATCCTGTAACATGACTGATACATGTTTAATTCAATTACAATGGAAGCAGTCCAGCACAGTGACAGTTCATGTACTTTACTTGGAATTAGGCTATAGAACGTTGGCACATGGAAAACCATTGCTATAGTTACGGTGCTTAACACTGGATGCAGCCCTCGAAAGCATGAACTTGAGCTCCACAAAGGAAACACTTCTCAATAACAACTTACCAAACCTGGTTTTCCTCATACATCATCTAATCATTAATAAACTTGGCTTTAATAACTGTACATTTCAGGCTGAGAGAAGAAAATGAGGCTTCCTGTGTTCCATGCGCCATTGTTCCCCTACTTCTAAAAAAAAATAAGTGTCCTGCTGGAAACATAGATGCCCTGGGGCCTGGGACTAATAGGAATTTCAAGGCCTGCTTTATGTTTGTAAGTTAATCTTTCTTTGTCCTCCATCTCAGCCAGCAGATACAATTTCATAATAACACAACTCATCTCTTGTGTTTTTGAACTTGGCTTTGGATTGGGGATCATTGTGTCTTTGCCTTCAGATGTCTCACTTTGATGTATTCCATTTCAAAGGGAGAGATAAAACCCAAAGTTCATGTGCACAATGGGGCATCCTTTAAAGCCAAAGGGAAATGTTGGTCCTCTTTGTGGCACACAGCAGCCCAGATTCACTTTGAGATCCTCTCTTGAAAGTCCCTGGGCAAGTACAAAATGGCTCTCAGTGATTTATTTTGTGCCACTGTCAGAACAGAATTGCTATAGCTACCTCCATTGCACAAACGGGCAGACTAAAGTTGTGGGAGTGAAGCAGGGCAAAGGCCTCTGGGAAATAGGTTTCCTCATTGCCTCTTCCTAATTACTAGCCATGTAGCTAAGCTCTTCAGCACTAATGGCTCCACTGGGTATACACAGCATCTCTATATATATCTCTTTGGAAGTCTAAATCTGGGCAGCAGGAAGGAGGGGCCTATTCAAACCCACATTCCTGTCTCCCTTTCTCCCTCTGAACTCAACTCCAATTATATAGGGGGAAAGTTGTATGTTTCTCTATTAGATGTAACACATTTCACCTCCGAAAACTGTTTTCTGTTGGTCCATCAATCTGCCATTCTACGTGGCTCTTCAATTTCCTATAATCTAGAGGAAATCTCTTTCTAAATACATTTTCCTCACCTTCAACTTCTAATAGATTGCATTTCCACGGGGATGCATAAGTTATTATTTATCTTTATATCCTCGGTGCCTACAACAAAATCTGGAATATATTATTCACCCAATAAATGACTGAATGAAATGTTAATCATTTACTCTTCTTTGCAACCTCTTCCTTTCTTTAAGCATATTCACAGCTGTCCTATCTTGCTTCTGTACCCTCTGAAATAATTCATCATAAGAACGGCATACCTTCTTCCCTAATGAGAGCAATTTTACAGCCAAAGAAGGGAGCAAGTGACCAATCTTCTAAGATAAGGAGTATTACCTCAGCCAAAGCTAAGTGCAGAGGCTGATAACCTCTACTCCACTCTCACGCCTACCTTCCTTGGATGACGTCAGGTCAATATCCTGACCCTGCTATGGTCCCCACAGGCAGAATCTCAACTGGGGTTTTAATGGCAGCAATGGTATAATTGAGCATAACTAGAATCTTCAATTGCTGGTGAGCTAATGTTTTACTGACAATTTATAAAATATTTTCTAGCGCTAAACCTGCAAGGCATTACAGCGGACACTTTAAAGGATGTTTGATCAATCAGACAGCAATCCAACACAAAATCAACTAAGATTCCAGAAAGAAAATAAAACATGTGGATGTGGATAGATGTCCATGCCTCCTGGGTGAAAATGATTTATCTCATAAAAGAGTTTCAAAATAAAGTACTATTGGGAGAGGGATGTAGGCTAGCTCAGTGCATCACAGAACACTTCAAACAGGAAGTGGAATTTTGACAAAGCCTTGGAGGAAATGAATTAATATGTGAACACTTTTCAGTGGCATGCTCTTAAGCAAATAATAAATTAAAAGCTCTGATTTGTTGCATTTGATAATTTCCATGTTGTAAATACCCCTACCATGGACAGCAACCAGCTCTCAAAATTCCTGAAAAATTAGCAATTAGCTCTCCTGAGCCAGCTCCAACACACCACTGCTTGATGAATTTCATCTCAGGCAACTCCTCTTATGAATTTAAAGCTGTATATGAAATTGAAAGGATCCAACCATCCCCATACTGAAGGACATATTGCTGCACTGAAGGAAACGTCGTTTAGGGAAGAGCACCAGATGACCCTTGAAGTGCTCTTAGCTGACCCCCAGTTCAAAGAGTCATGATTAGACCCAGGAATAGTATCCCCTACCTCTGATTAGCTCTGGCTCTGGGCAATGGGAAGAAGTATCATCAGCTTGACTTAGAGCATTTATTGGAAATGTGATCATATGTCCCCATCTTTCAAATCTAGGAACTTATGGGTTTAGGAATATTAAGCCTATAAGGACTCTTTCTATAAAAATATTTTTAAAAGGTAATCATGAAAGGAAGAATAATGTTAAGAGAGAAGAGGTTTGAGTATTTCTCTATGAAACCCAGTTTGGCTGGAAGTCGGAGTTTTGTTGGGCAATTGCCTGATGTTGAGGAAGAATTTGACAAAGGTAACCCAGGCTTCTACATGTACTTGTGATTTTTGCTTACTAAGCTGAAGGGTTTATTTCTCAAGCAAATTCCTTTTTTTTTTTTTCTACTGTGATGGGCGTGACCATGAAAATCCTCCTGGCAATAAGCTCTGTGAAGGTTCCTTGGCAGAACTGACTATAAATATTGCCCATATGCCACATTTCAATATTTTGGTTTGAAACAAGTAGCCGAAAAGCTCAGGAAATATTTTCAGAACAGACTGTTGTTCTGGTCCTCAGCTGGCATCCTCAAGAACAGGCTCCATGTGCTCTCTTGCTGCTATCATCCTGGGCACGAGGAAGAGACACCTCCCAGGTTACACTGCTTAGTGTCAAGCCCCCCCCTCCCCCCCCCCCGAAAATGAGCAGAGATCTGTAAAAAGTGTTTCTTTATCGGGTAAGAGTGTGGACTATTTGAACACCAACATCCCTCATCAGTCTCTAATACTATGAATCTCTGAGTCATTCAATTCTGAGAAAACTAAACCAAGGATAAGGTATCGTGGTGGGCAGCTAGAAGCTGGGCTTCTAAATGTGAGCTGGTCACTGACTTAGGAAGGTGTTGGGTCACCCAACTTCTGCATTTCCTGCCAACTCTACAAATCTAGAAATCTACTGTCAAAGAGAGTTCTAAACGTTTGTTTTGGCATTGGGCTCTATCTGAAAGACTGATAAACTACATTCATTCAATACCATTTAAGAAACATTGATTGCCTTCCATGAGGCACCTACTAAAATTGACATTAGGGAATCAAGAATTAAAGAGAAAGGATCTCTGTGTTAATGCTCACTGTTCAGTAGAAAAATCACAACTGAAAAGACAACTGAAATGTATTGTGTTAGTACGGAGCTCCCTCAGCATCCCCACCTATGAGATATGGTCTCCTAATGGTTGTTAGAATATATAATTAATAATCAGGACATTTAAAGATGGATCAGATTAGCCTAGTCACTCCTTAGGTGGCCTAGACCATAGAGCAGGTTATGCTAAAGAACACAGATCTATCAACCCACACTGGAGGTTTTCATTTCGGCCGACCTCATCTTTGTTGATTCACTAAGGTGCCTTCAGTGTTACCCCAGGAACCACCACAGACACTATAATCAAGAGGAAAAGGGTCTTACTCCCAGCTCTCCCATTACTAAATGAGATATGGCACAGTTTGCATCCATCTTCTCACCTGCCTAAGGGCAAGGGGTATTATTTTACCACCACCCCCCTTCACAGACTCTCAATAAATGTGACCAATTAGTCATTTTAGTGTTATGTTACATATGCGTGTAGAGCATATGTAACATAATACCAAAATGACTTATTGTTTTAGTTTTCAGCTGTTCCATGATATTTGTATGAAGCAGGACTAGGCAAGCGTGTTCAAGAGAAAGCTCTGCCATCCTTCTCACCGGATTTTCAAAATATTCATCAACAATTATGGTGTTATCTTTCATTTTACCTTTCTTTCTTATCAAGGTTGCTGTGTCTAATTCTGGGTATCAATCCTACTTTAATCTTCTCTTCCCTCTCCTTGCCTCAAATTATAAATGCCACTATATTCCAACAAATTGTCATAATTACTATTTAGAGGAGGGTTATGTATGAAAACAGAGAAAAAAAAGAATTCCAATTTAGTCAAGTTAGGTGGGGGTGCAAAGGAAAACTTTTACTAGTAGAAAAAAGTGACAACCCTTGGGTTCGTCTTGAAATAGGAGCAAGCACTAGAGAGGAAACAAAAGAGGGGCTCCAGTGTTATGCAAAGGCACTGGGGCATGGAAGCTCATGCTGCTGCTGGTAGCTCCGTCCATCCACAGTGAAGAATGAAATAGGAAAGAAGGTCAGGTGGGAAAGAGTCTTGAACACTAGGCTATGGTTGTGAACTGTACCTAGAAAACAGGAGTAGCACGAGTCCCTGAAAGAATGGATTGAAACAGGCGGCCTATAGGGTCAGATTTACAATTCTTAACAAGTTGCCCTGAAAGTGACATTGGGGAATGGGTCAAAGAAAGAGTAGAATGAAAATAGGGAGTCACAAGCAGCCCCACTGTACTATATATGGTCTTATTCATCATCATCTTACAATTTTTGAGGAATCAACCCTTACAAAATGACAGATAAATAACCACATATTCCGGAATAATTTTGAATGGGAGCAGGTAGGTAGGGGAAAGTAAGAGAAAAGTGTGATTGGCAAAAATGATTACCCTACTAATTGGCTGTTTGTGTCTTGCTAGTTTTATGGACATTTTCCATTTGGGAGTAAATCTAAGGCATGATTCATCCCCAACTTATCAGAGGAGAGGAAAACAAACATAAACCAAAGACCTCATTTGAATTGTTTATTTCTTTTAACTACCTAAAGATTATAGCCACGGGCTTTCCACTAATTTATAGGAAAGGAAATACAATAAATAGACAGGTGAAGACTATTCCTCTGGGGGTGTTGGGAAAGCAATCTAAAGCAATGAGTGCTGTGCAGTTCAATAGGCACCATCTGCATATCTAATTAGCACCACACAACCAGCTTGCAGTACTCAAGGCAAGTTTCTGAAGCTCCCTCCCACTGCTCAGACTGCAGACCGATGTGAACACTCCCTCATACAGGAGAGAGTCATAAAAGAGACATGGCTTTCGCATTTAAAGAATATGATGCATATGGGTGCTTAATGCACACTGTTAAGTCATAAAGCAATGACTGAAATCTAAAGCAATGATAATAGTAATGATATGCATATCCTGATTTTTTAAAAATTATCTAATGATGCATGTTTACTATGTGCCAGGAATGAGGACAAGTACTTTGCACTCATTATATCATTTAATATTTAAAGTCAGTACTACCACTCCCATTTTACAGATGGAAAAAGTTAAGGTAGAGGAATTGTCCAAACTCAATTGTTTGTTGGAAAATGGATTGGAGTCCATATCTCTATGAAACCAGAGGCCATACTCTTAAATACTGCCCTGGATGAGGGACCCTACACAGTCTGGGTCCACTTAGCTTTCCACTCTCTCCCCGGGCAAACTTCTCTCCAGAAGGTCACACATTCTATACTTGCTACTATGATGTAATAAATTCTCTTTCTGGAGTTCCCTTGCTCCTTCTTCATTCACCTGGTGATCCTCTCTTATTCCTTCTTCAACATTCAGCTCAGATTTTATTTATCTCAGCCAGGAGTTTTTACTCAAAAATAACTAAGTAAACTAAGTAATTAACCCAATTATTCCTGCCTCACTTCTCAAAACATGAGTTAAGTCATGGGTGGCATCATGTCTAAGCTTTCTCCTTCCCCTCCTATCCTCTCTCCCCCGTGGTAATAATTGAGGAAATTTAATATGTGCATGTGTCCACGAATGTGTGTTCATGTGTGTGCAAAAAAAAAAAAAAAGATAGATCCATATATTTATTACATTAAAAAAATATATTACAGCCCTAACCGGTTTGGCTCAGTGGATAGAGCATCAGCCTGCGGACTCAAGGGTCCCAGGTTCGATTCCGGTCAAGGGCATGTACCTTGGTTGCGGGCACATCCCCAGGAGGGGGTGTGCAGGAAGCAGCTGATCGATGTTTCTCTCTCATTGATGTTTCAAACTCTCTATCCTTCTCCTTTCCTCTCTGTAAAAAAAAAAAAAAATCAATAAAACATATTTAATGTATATATGTATGTATGTGTATATATATATATAATGCCCTTTTGCATTAGTATATGTTCCACTTCATTTAATTATACAGCTGTATTTTGGGCTAGATTTTATTTCTCATCTCCATCCCCCAAAACTCTCCTCCCTCTCAGCCCAACATTTGTGTCTGTAATAATTTTTTCCTCTGTATTAGCTTTCTATTTCCCCTTTGGCCAAAGAATCAAGTACTCATTACCTGAGGGGTAATTTGGCCAGACAGAAAGAGAATATCAAATAGTCATCTGGGCTATGTCCTTAGATTTTTCTTTTTAAAAACTGTGTCTGAAGTTCAACTTCTCATCCTAGATTTTTTTTTTTTTTTTTTTTTTGCTTCAATTGTACTCTTGGGGCAAGAAATGAGAATGTCATCTCTTACAAGTAGCTCCTGATGCCTTCCAGAACCGTACCATAGACTTTGTCAGGAGAGCACATCGGTATCCACCTTTGCCCCGGCCATATTTCCACCTGCCTTGTTCTAAAGGTGTGAGTGACACAGATGTCCTCTGTCCTGAGCTGGCCAGTTTGGGCCACACCTTGACATTGGTGCTTATCCTCCTCTCAGTACAACGGCCCCCTGAACGGGGCCTGCACAGACATCATAGTCCTAACCTCAGCTGTAGCTCCACCTCCTCATCAAAAAGAAAAACAAAAACATGAGGGAGGGAAGAGTACTCTTTTATTCTCTTTTCTGAGCTTTTGGAGGTTTGCAGAGACATTAAAAAACAAAACAAAACATGAAAGAGTGTTGGTTTTAACTCTGAAAATATTCACCTTTTTAACACAAGGACTCTGCCCTTGAACTTCAAAACCGTGTCCTGCCTAAAAGACCAAAGAAACCCAAGGGTTTCTAAGGTAAACTTGGCCTCATGGTGTCTTTGCACTTTCCCTGTCGATTTTCTATTCTCATCTTCACATCTATGTGTGTGTGTGATCTAGAGAAAGGATTGAACTGAAATATAAGGAGCCCTCATAAAGGCATTTATTCAGAGCATTTAAGAGGGAAGCCCTCAGACACAGATCTGACAGTCTCTCCATTTGTACAATTGGGAAAACAAAGCATAAAGGTAAAAAGGCTGTAACAAGCGTGGTTTCCAGCCTGACCGACAGTGGATAGAACTCAGGCTCTCTGGTTAATTACAGATGTGTGAATGTCTTCTTTATTCGTTATCAGTTGTTCATGTGTATTGCGAGGCTATGGGAGCCAGCATCAAACATGTAACATGTATAGTTTTATTCATAATTGATATCCTGGACATTAAATAAAAGATCATTTCTAAAACTCATGCAGTACAAATACTACAATTATTAGCACCCCCCAAAAAATATATAGCTAAATAAGCAGTGTGCTGGATGTTGCCAGGCACAAGAAATGTAAGTTAATGTAGTGCAGGCCTGAAAACTGCACTGATTCACTACTGGTGTAATATAATCCTATATAATAAAGAGGTAATATGCAAATTGACCATCACACCCTCACACAAGATGGCCACCCCCATGTGGTCACAAGATGGCCACCACAAGATGGCCGGCAGGGGAAGGCAGTTGGGGGCAACCAGGCCAGAAGGGGAGGGCAGTTAGGGGCAACCAAGCTGGCAGGGGAGGGCAGTTGGGGGGGAGCAGGCCTACAGGGGAGGGCAGTTGGGTGCAACCAGGCCTGCAGGGGAGGGCAGTTAGGGGTGACCAGGCTGGCAGGGGAGGACAGTTGAGGGTGATCAGGACAGCAGGGAGCAGTTAGGCGTTGATCAGGCTGGCAGGGGAGTGGTTAGGGGGTGATCAGGCTGGCAGGCAGAAGCAGTTAGGGGCAATCAGGCAGGCAGGCAGGCGAGCAGTTGGGAGCCAGCAGTCCCAGATTCGAGAGGGTGCAGGCTGGACTGAGGGACACCCTTCCCCCGCAGTGCACTAATTTCATGCACTGGGCCTCTAGTAGTCATATATTGATAATCACTCATTTAAGTTAAGGCATTCTAATACTTGACTAATTATAGACACATTGCACTGGAATCTCATCTGGAACTTATCTAGTCTTAAAGTGTCCATTCTACCAGAGCATTTCACAGCTGAGAGGCCTTCTACCCAAAAACACTTGAAAATTTACCAGGTAGCATTGTTCTGACACATCCACATCCCAGCTGAACTAACTGCAAAAAGTACATTAGAAAACAAAAAGTACATTAGAAACATAGCCTGATTGGCATGGCTCAGTGGTTGATGCATTGACCTATGAACCAGGAGGTCACAGTTGGATTCCCAGTCAGGGCACAGCCCGGGTTGCAGGCTCAATCCCCAGTGTGCAGCATACAGGAGGCAGCCAATCAATGATTCTCTCTCATCATTGATGTTTCTATCTCTCTATCCCTCTCCCTTTCTCTCTGAAATCAATAAAAGATATATTTTAAAAAAGAAATATACTACCTAAGAGCAATTGCATTGATTGACTCTGTCCAGCACTGAAAGTACAAAGACTAGCTTTGTGGTCTTAAACAAGCTGGTCACACGCCCCTGGCTTATAGTTTACTCATCTATAAAATGGAGATGTTCATTTCTACCTTACTGACTTGATGTGCTGAATGAAGCTGTACTCTGTACGATTGGACTTGCTAGTTGATCCTCCCTGGCCCCATTCCATTCACACGGATTCCATAAGGAGGGAGACTTTGTGAGGCTCTCCCACCTGACCTGCTTCCACCTGGCCAGTGTCATCATTAGCCCAGCATCAAGGCACACAACTGTTAACTCTTCAAAGTTTACAGATGGAGGGGCAGATAAGGAGAGAGGGTCCAATCTTGCATGGATCCATAATTACAGTACCAAATTGCTGGGCTATTAGGCAAAGCACTTGCATTGTATTCATCTTAAATAGTGTGCTAGTGGAATTTAGAATCAAAAGATCTGGAATATAAAGCCTTGAACACTGAATAGTCTCGTGACCTAGAACAAATCATTTTTGCTCGGCTTCAATTTCCAATTTCGGTAACAAGTGATATTACCTGCCTAATATAATGCCTGGGACTCAATAAGTATTCATTGATGAAAATAACACCCCAAACTGACTAACCCTTTCTATTTGCCACTGCAAGGAGTGATTTACATGTGTTATCTTAAATCATTTTCACAATAATGATATGGGGTCAGTATGATTTGTATCCTGATTTATAAAATAAGGATAATGAGGCTCAGAGAGGTTAAGTAATTTTCCCAAGGTCACACTGGAGATTAGACTACTTACATTTAAACCTTACCTGCAATAGCTCCACAATCTGAACTTCTATCTACCAAAATATGCTTCTATGGCTTATTGAATGAAAGAAAGCATGAGTTCTCTATGCAAGAAGGTTTTTGTGTGAAAGTATACACATATTTCTTTTATTAAAAAGAACTTCATAAATGAAAAGGGTTATTATTGTCATATATCTGTTGAAACCAAAAAAAAAAAAAAAAATGAAAGTGTCTGGTCAGTGAGGTAAATTCCTACATTCCCTAAGTAGCATTGGATATTCCTGAAACTTCTTACACTAAGAAGATGGAAAACTTTTGCTGATTCCCTAGCAGCTCAGATTTGTGAATGCAAAAATAAAGGTATGGTCCCGGGTCTGGGTGAGACCGTGCCCCTGGGTCCAGGTGAGGCTGGATCCGGGTCCGGGTAAGGTTTCGCGTCCCTGGGTCCGGGAGAGGCCATGCACCCCTGGGTTCGGGTGAGGCTGGGTCCCGGGTCCGGGTGAAGCCATGCCCCTGGGTTCAGGAGAGGCCGTGCACCCCCCGGGTCCGGGTGATGCCGCGCACCCCCGGGTCCAGGCGAGGCCGCGCGTCCCTGGGTCCGGGTGAGGCTGGGTCCCGGGTCCGGGTGAGGCCATGCACCCCTGGATCCGGGTGAGGCTGGGTCCCGGGTCCAGGTGAGGCCGCGCCCCTGGATCCGGGAGAGGCTGGATCCCGGGTCCGGGTGAGGCCGCGCCCCTGGGTCCAGGAGAGGCCACGCACCCCTGGGTCCGGGTGAGGCTGGGTCCCGGGTCCGGGTGAAGCCATGCCCCTGGGTTCAGGAGAGGCCGTGCACCCCCCGGGTCCAGGTGATGCCGCGCACCCCCGGGTCCGGGCGAGGCCGCGCGTCCCTGGGTCCGGGTGAGGCTGGGTCCTGGGTCCGGGTGAGGCCATGCACCCCTGGATCCGGGTGAGGCTGGGTCCCGGGTCCAGGTGAGGCCGCGCCCCTGGATCCGGGAGAGGCTGGATCCCGGGTCCGGGTGAGGCCGCGCCCCTGGGTCCAGGAGAGGCCACGCGCCCCTGGGTCCGGGTGAGGCTGGGTCCCGGGTCCAGGTGAAACTGGATCCCAGGTCCGGGTGAGGCCGTGCACCCCTGAGTCCAGGTGAAGCCGCGCCCCTGGGTCTGGGCAAGACCAAACCAGAGGGAGTTGGACCTGCATTACCACCATTGGTCCACCATCCAGAGCTGAAAAGTCACTGCCGACATGTACACATAAGGAACTGGTGGACATTGAAAATGGGTCTCAAAAGAACTGTTGGTCCAGAAAGAAACTTACTACAGACTGATTCATTTGCTTGTCAGCATAACTATTATTGCTCGTCTCACATTCGGTTCTTATAAGTATATTTCTAGTAACACATGATCTCACTCATCTAGGGGAAATGATGAACAACATAGACTGATGAACAAGAACACACCCAGAAACAAGGAGGCATCTATCGGACTGTCGGGCCTCAGAGGGAGGGTAGGGGAGGGTGTGGGTAGCGGGGAGAGATCAACCAAAGGACTTGTGTGCTTGCATACAAGCCTAACCAATGGTTAAGGACAACAGAGGAGTGGGGTGGGGGATGGGAATGGGGGGATGAGGACAAATATGTGACACCTTAATCAATAAAGAAAATAAATAAAAATAAAGGTATGGCACACCTGTCCCTTTAAACATCTCAGGCCATTATCTTGTAACACTTAGGACACAATTATGTGATCCAGGTTCAATATACACTTTTATATTTAATGCTAATAGTTCAAGTTGATATAATTCTATTTCAAAATAATTGAGCTTTTATTATGTGCCCTGCATGGTGCTACTTGTTCAAGACATAATGAATGACAAGAGGGCAATGCATGTCTGCCCACATGAAGTATCCATACTATCAATTGAAAGTCCCTTACAGTAAAGCAGCAACATAGGATCATCAGCTTACACATGAACCGGAAGCTTTTTTGTTATAATGGATGGACTAAAAAATGTTGATGTTAATATTCAAAAACAGCCCTACCTGGTTTGGCTCAGTAGATAGAGCATCAGCCCACAGACTGAATGGTTGCAGGTTCGATTCCAGTCAAGGGCATGTACCTCATTGCAAGCTTATCCCAGGCCCTGTTCAGGGAACATGTGGGAGGTAACCAATCAATGTTCCTCTATCACATCGATGTTTCTCTCTCTGTCTCTTACCAACCCCTTCCTCTCTCTCTAAACAAAAAAAAAATATTCAAAAATAGTCTATCTCTATCCCAATGCTCTTTTCACTACACAACCCTATTTCATCAAGCTGTTGGTCTGGACTGAAAAGCAGGTGAGAGAATTTAGGGATGCAGGAGAGAAAGAAAAAAAAAAGGAAAATAAGGCAGAAAAATCTTTTCTTGTCAGGCATCCTGAGCTCAGAAACACTGACCGCATGACCAGTGGGTCATTTCTATTTGATGTCAGATGGAGGTGTTTAAATTCTCTCGTTTCAAGATTGATTGAAAATCAGATCACATCATACTGGCTGCCAAATCTCAACTTTCAGCTATTACTCTCCTCTTAACTTTTTAACTTTCTCCTACAACAAAAGGAGATGTCTGTGCTCTTATTCTTCAACTCAAGAGCTCTTTTGGGGATCATAAGCAATTGACAAAAGAAATACTCTGTTAAGCACGTTAGGACAAATCATAATAATATTGTTATCTTTCAAATATTTAACCGAAGCATCCAAGAAAATATTTTCAATGCTGTCCTGACTTAAGATGTTTTGGCCAGATTATATCATTTCAGAAAACACTTATAAAAATTATGATTAGGTAGTAAAAAATTATATATTTTCTGACCACTTTTATCTATCTCAAGGAAAAGCACTCTGGATTTTTTTAAAAAAAAAATAACTATTTTATATGGCACTTAACTTCACTCTAATTTTACACTGTTTTTTAAATTATTTTTATTTATTTCAGAGAGGAAGGGAGAGGGAGAGAGTGATAGAAACATCAACAATGAGAGAGAATCATCCATCAGCTGCCTCCTGCACGCCCCACACTGGGGACTGAGCCCACAACCCGGGTATGTGCCCCAACCAGGAACTGAACCATGATCTCCTAGTTCAGTGGTCGGCAAACTCATTAGTCAACAGAGCCAAATATCAATAGTACAACGATTGAAATTTCTTTTGAGAGCCAAATTTTTTAAACTTAAACTTCTTCTAATGCACTTCTTCAAAATAGACTCGCCCAGGCCGTGGTATTTTGTGGAAGAGCCACACTCAAGGGGCCAAAGAGCCGCATGTGGCTTGCGAGCCGCAGTTTGCCAACCATAGCCCTAGTTCATAGGTCGACACTCAAACTACTGAGCCATGCCAGTTGGACTACATTGGTTTTTATTGGAGATATCCACATCTTTTATTTGACTCATCTCGCAATTTAATCTTTATCCTAGTTTAACAACATGTGAGTGTCTATCCCTCTGGAGGGGTGGTTCTTCCTCACTGCAGAGGTTCTGTTCCAGGTGTTGAGAGTTCCTCTACCTTCTCTCCTACCCTCAACTGGGTCTCTCTCTTGTGGCTACGGAAGACACAGTTGACTTGGGAATTTGGAAAGATAAGTTACGTGTGCATAATTGATCCCCTGGCTCTTCCTTCTTTCCTTCTGGGCTCAGGTTGCCTACAGAAATCATATACTGTACCCTGCCATTATGGAGTTGGGCTTTGTCTCAGCTGGGTGATAAAGATTCCATCTCCCCCAATGGACAGGTAAGATATGTGCTTCATTGTTGATTCCTAGGAAAAAAATCCTTTCATGCCAAGCAGAAAATCTTCTAAATAATTTTTGGATTTATGAATGCTTGATGAAGCAAGTTGTACTGAGAAAAGAAATGGGAGTAAATGACTTTTTATTATACAAACGGATGTGTTGCAAGTGACTGGTTGCTTCCTATGTTTTAAGAAACTTGGATCCCTAGATCCTCCAAGATCCTCTAAAATAGAGTAATTATAACCTGGAGTCTGTAGAGCCATGGAGGGTTGATTAATGGCTTCAGCTGGCCTATTATTCCTTCAAATAATGTGTCCTATTTTATATGCACTTGTGTGGTTGTGTTTATGAAATTTTCTGGGAATATTTTGTCAGCAAGTTGGCACATATTGCAAAGTTAAACAAACAAATGAACATAAAAAATAATTAAGAGGTTAAGTGCCACTGAATTATGAGCCCATTGAGCCCATGCTACTGAGCTCATTAAGTGTAAATGATGAGGTCCTGCAAAATAGTAAGAAATCCAAGTTATTTCATAAATCATATGACATTAACTTGCAAATCACTGGTAGGAGAATTCATATCGAAAGGCAAATACTAATGATTGATTTTTATCTATAAATAAGTCTTTCCTGTGATTATAAAAGTTTGCAATTCTATCTAATATCAGAATTCCAAAGCAGAATGCCATGCTTTTCTTTGATTCCTTCAGGTGACTGGCTGTGGTTGAGAATAGCAGTTACTTGCACATCTTTAAATTTAGGGTAATTATTTAAATATTAATCATTAAAATGAAGAATCCAAGCATCTCAACTGTCAATTACAGATTTCACATGAAAAGTTCCTCCACATGTTTAAAGATTTGCTTGGGGTAGAGGGAGAGTGAAACAACTGATATCCCAAGAACATAGAATGGAAGAATAGCTTTTCCCTCCCAGCAAAGCAAGTGTGTGGCATAGACTCTGCTCTAAGCTTCAATGAGAATGGAATTAAAAACATAGTGAGCTTCAAATCCCAGACCCTTGGTTATAATCTCAAGAACTGCTTACAAACTCTACTATCCTATAAAATAAAACCCTAATATGCAAATCCACTGAACTGTGGAACAACTGGTCACTATGACACGCACTGACCACCAGGGGGCAGACGTTCAATGTAGGAGCTGCCCCCTGGTGGTCAGTGCGCTCCCACAGAGGGAGAGCAACTCAGCCAGAAGCCAGGCTCATGGCTAGTGAGTGCAGCAGTGGTGGCGAAAGCCTCTCTCGCCTCCAAGGCAGCACTAAGGACCCCTCGGGGGATGTCCACCTGCCTGCTTAGGCCCACTCCCTGCCACCGAGGGATCCTGGACTGCGAGAGGGTGCAGGCCAGGCTGAGGGAACCCCCAACCCCCATTGCACAAACATCGTGCACTGGGCCTCTAGTCCTTCCATAAATAACAATTTATGTAATACCTCAGGGCTGGGCTTGGCACTAAATAGTAGTGTCACTGTCATGTCATTCTCACAATTATTCTATTGACTAGCATTATTCAGGAAAGAAGATAGATTACAATGTTCTTTGTTTTTTTTTAGAGGATTTTTTAGACAGAGTTTATGATGTCTTTTAAAATTAAATATTTTGTCAAAGTGGTTTTAGCCATAATGGTCCCTGACATATATAGGGACTAGTGTACTGGGAAGGATATGGGATGCTGGCTGTTACAATAAGCAATCCCCAAGTTTATTTGGTGGTTCAAGTTTATTTGTTGCCCACATGACATGGAGTAGCCCTCCTGGTGGCTCTTCTTCAATGGGGACTCAGGGACACAGGTTCTTACCATCTATGACACATGGTTTCCACAGTTGCCATACAATGGAAAGAAATAGCATGGAGAATAACATGGATGAGCATATGGCCAAGCCTATTAGTGGAATGCAGTACTTCTGGCCCCATTTCATTGGTCAGAACCTAATCATATGACCTCAATTTAAGTGCAAGGGAGGCTTGGAAGTATAGTCATCCTATATTCCCAGGAAAATAAATAAGATTGATGTGCTGACATCATAAGCTATATAAATGTTGAGTCACTATGTTGTACACCTGAAATTAATGTAATATTGTATATCAATTATACTTTAATTAAAATGTATTTTAGAAGATTAATGTGCATCTAGTTAATCTCATCTGCACGTAGACTACAATCCTACATCTTTTCTATTGTGATAAACATGAGCAAAGTTTAAAGTTATACAAATATTTAACATTTCTGGGTGATCATGCGCACTGAATGGAATGAATGATTTTCAGTGATTTTGTTTTCATCACCTTTTTTACTTACAAACTAACACCTTCTATTTCAACATGGTCAGATTGGACAATGAAAGAAAACTAATCTTTACTGGGAATCAAAATGAGGAAACAAAGTCTCAGGAAGGTCAATGAACTATCCCAGGTGTTAAGAAAGGGAGTTTGGATTCCACCAATGCCTGTAAGAAACCAATAGCTTTGCATGGAATCACGGCATTAGGGTGATTTGTTCATATTTAATAGCACCCACATTTTAAGGTTCACTTTGAGGAATATTAGGGTTTTCTTATACTCTTCAAACATGCTGACCTCGATGTCCACAGTGTTCTCTACCTAGTTGCATCTCATTTATCAAGGTCAACTTAAACATAGCCTCCCTGAGAGCATTCCCCTTTTCATCCTATTTAAGTGTCTGTCTCAATTTTTTTTTTTCTTTTGTCTTTCTCAGCATCTCTTTTGCCTATTTACTACCAATATGTAAATTTAAAATGAGAAAATCACCACCAAGGGGAAAATCATGTCTCCCTTCCTTGGGTGAAAGTTGGATCATGCCCATATCATTCAATCGCCCCTCTATACCCAGGGCCTCCCTCAGAGGCTACCACTTTGTAGATGCTTGATCAATAAATAAATAAGTTAATGTGTTGACAGGTTTAATACAATGCCTAGAACACAGTATTTTCCCATAAATGTATTATAATTACCAATTAGGTAATTGAGGTTTAGAAAAGTTAAGTAATTTGTCTGAAGTACACTCCTAGTAAATGCTGAATTTCTGACTCCAAAGCCCAGTATTTTCTGCTATACAACATGGACTAGAATATTCATTCTGGTACTAATGATCTGTTTACGAGGGCAGGTTAAATGATGGGTCCTGAATCACTAATATGTTTATCAGTGGTAAATATGCCGAGACAGACAGGGTTTTATGTCCTACTTCAAACTTAGCTTTAATGCTAAAACTACAAGTGCAATTTGATTGATCTTGAAATTTCCTTTTACTGCTACATGGCCATTTTGGAAAACACAATTTATCTGGCCCTTGGCCGGCTGCCACACATCCAACTAGGCGCTTTAGATATCTACAAATCTTTACAATTGCCCATTGGGGTGATTTTAAAGATAAAGAAACTAAGACTCTAAGATTCTAACTCTGTGATCTTTGAAAACACACAAAGTATGGCGGAGCTAGGATTCAAATCAAGGTCAGCATCCAAGCCATAATTCTTATGATATATAAATAAAGACAGGCTTTGAATCCCTGCAACTCTTGCTGATTGATATTCACAGGCTCAATGGTTTGGACGGTATTTGGTGATTTAAGTGTGACATAGCAAAGGCCTGAAGTCCCCCACCCCAAATTTTGACATGCATGAGGACAAATATATCTTGGAAGGCAGAGAAAGATTTATTATCCATTTCCTCTTTTGGTGTTTCTTCTCTGAAATCTTCTATTTATCTTTACACTGTTAGATAAACACAGGCAGTTTTACATGTTTCTATAGGTTTGTGTGGTGTTCGTGTTGCTTATTTAAGTCTTGAAATATAATGACACTATGTCTTTCTGTTCCAAATACTGTTCACGAAACCTTTAAAGAGAGAGAAAAGGACCATTTTTCATTTTCCTCTTACTTTCAGAGTTGTTATGTTAGACAGGTGGTCCTTGCAACAAATCGGTCCTTCTTGGAACCAGGAACCTAGAAATCATGAGGGATTGCAAATCACAGAACTATAGCTCATGTCTCAAGGCAAGGGCCACAGTGAGGTTCTTGGTATTGTCAAGTGTTCGTTTTACTCAATAGCTTCTCCTTCCTGTCAGCATCAGTTTCTCTTGTAAAGCATCATACACAGCCCCGGCCGGCATGGCTCAGTGGTTGAGCATCGACCTATAAATCAGGTCATGGGTTTGACTCCCGGTCGGGGCACATGCCCGAGTTGCGGGCTCGATCCCCAGTGTGGGGAGTGCAGGAGGCAGTTGATTGATGATTCTCTCTCATCATTGATGTTTCTATCTCTCCCTCTCCCTTCCTCTCTGAAATCAATAAAAATATATATTTTTTAAAAGAATCATACTCAAACACCACAGGATAAATAGATTAAAATAAGTTAGGGAATTACGATTATAAAGTCATGGTTGTGTGCTCTCATTACATATTGACAACAGATTAAAATAGACACGTGAAAAAGACTGTAACTACAGCATCTGAAGCACAGGCCTTTAAACTGCTTCATTTTTAGAGAACATTTATATTACATGGTTAGGGTCGATGTCCGCTCAGCCATTTGGCTGAGTTGTCAGTGTGGTTACTAGACTTAATTTATGAAATGTATTTATTAAAACAATTATTTCATTAGCACCTAGTTCAGAGATTTCCTCTATAAATGCTTTGCCTGAGGTGGGCTCTAAGAATAAAATTAAGTTTCTGCCTTAAGGATTTCATTATTTAATGGTGGCATAAGAACAGGCATGTGGAAGGATCATTATGATTTTTTAAATAGAAACCCCTTTAAGCTAAATCAAGAAGGCATGATGCAGCGCTAGGTATGAATCTCGGGACTGGCATTTATTTCTGTGTGACCTTGGGCAGGTAATAGAAGCTTGCTATCCTCTGAAGCACCACCACCCCCCACACCCAGAATAGGCAAAGGATATTTTGCATGTTAGTCTTGGTCACCTGACCTGCTTGGGGTAAAGGACTGGTAGGTGACATGGCATGAGCAGAGGCTCTAAGTGACCTGTGTGCTTGGCTTGACCTCTTGCACTTTGCCCTCTGTCCCGAGGAGAACATGGATCAGGTGGCCGCGATCCAAGGTGAATGAACAAACAGGTAGAACAGATCTGAGCCCAACATGCAGCCTGGAGCCAAGCTGAGCAGAGCATCTGGAGGTATGGAAATACTTGAACAGGAAAATCTATGCTCAGATCCTGAGGTTGGTTGTTACACATCAAAGGATGATAAGTACATTATGTATCAATATAAGAAGCAAATCTTTTCAAATGAATAGAGGGGATCAGTTTTCTTTTTCTCTCTAGTACCTTTCTGACATGTGTTTAGAAAGTGACATTTTTACAGCCTTACTATCAATGGGAGCGCTTACTTATGCTGTCTGAGATGCCTAAAAATATGAAATTTAACATTTGCAAAGCAGGTATTATCAAAGCAAATCTAGGGGAGAAGATTTTAAACTTTTGAAAATCTAGCCTGGATCATTATGATCATATAAATAAATTCTATTCCAATTTGGGGACCGTGGCTAACACTTTGAGGTGAAGAACTTTGTGTGAACGTGGGGTGCTGTGTTAATTAATTGCTTCTGGGAAGCTTTTCCTGGTTTCTTTGGAACGTTTTCCCAAAATTAAAAAGGAACCAAGTCCCTGTGCTGATTACTGGAGAAGAATATCTGCCTGGATTCGGTGATTTTTGTTTGTTTAAAAATTTTAAACTATGCAACCTCATATGGCATGTGCCAGCCCAAAACCAGGGAAATTGTACCATTTATCCCTCAGTTTCTCTCTCATCCTTCTCATGTTATCCACCCACATAATAAAACATTAGGAGAATTTTTTAAAAGGAAGAAAAAGAGAGAGATGAAATATCCCAAAAGGTCAAAAATCAATGATCCTTGCACAGATGGGACTCGAGGGGAAACCCGCATACTTTGCTTTTAGCCAGGGTCTTAGACTGCTTTTTGAATACTTGCTTTTTGATGATATAAATCAATAATTTCTCTAAGAGATGTCCTCCAGGGATTAAGGGATGCTACCTTTGAAATATCGAATAATCTCCACCAGTGCAGGGAGGGTTTCTAAGCATATTCGTGGCTCTGTGTTGCTATTTAACAGACAGTAGTTACGCTTTAAGAATCATGACTTTTACTTTAAGGCACTAACTTATCCCGTTGACGAGGGGGTGGGAAATGAGAACTCTTGGGTACTGCTGGGGGAAGGAAAACTTGACAAGTGGCTTCTTAGCATACAATGTGAAGAAGAAGAAGAAAAAAAAAACGGCACATACTTTAACCACCGGATTTTATCCTAAGGGAATTGTCTTTGATGTTGTGAAGGATGAAACCTTATGAGTCTTCATTGCAATATCATTTATTTGCAAATAACCAAAAGTCCAACTGTGGTGAATGGGCTAAATTATCCGTATAAATTCAGAAATCAGAGCACCATACTCCAAACGGTTTTTGCAAAAAACTATTTAGTGATGCTGAATGGCATTAAAGGTAGAGGGAAGCAGCAAGCTACAAAATATGTCACCAAATATGCAAGCAGCAGTCCCCTTTTAAAAAAGTATAAGTAGACATGTTGGGGGTGAGTAAGAGAGAGAAAATATTCACAGAGGTTATTTCTGGGCAGGGGATTATGAGTGATTTTCATTTCCTGCTTTGGTTTCTTACTTTGTTTTTCATCAAATGCTCTACAATGAATATGTATATCTTTGTAATTAGATAGCATAATAAGTGCTACTTTTAAAAAGTTATCTCTATAAAAAGGTTTCTAAACCTCAGCACCCTTGGCATTGGAGATGGATAACTCTTTGTTGTGAGGGACGGTCTGTGCACTGTAGGATGGTTAGCAGCATCTACATCCTCTACTCACTACAGGTCAATAGGAGACTGCCACGCACGCACAGCTGTGACATCCAGAAATGTCACCAAACAACCCCAAATGTCTACTGGGAGAGGGGAACAAAGTCATGCCCCATTGAGAAATCACTGACCTAAAGGGCTCATCTATAATAATAAAAGCATAATATGCTAATTAGACCTGACGTCCTGCCGGACGACCTTACAGACGAAGCTGGGCCTGTGAGGGAAGCCTGGGTCCCGTGTGCCAGAGGGAAGCCGGTGCCAGCAGCTGCGGGAAGGAAGGCCTACTCTTGCATGAATTTCGTGCATCGGGCCTCTAGTATATGAATAAAATTCAAAACTTCTAAAGGGTTGATCTAAAATAAAGAACTGTTATTAATTGACCTGGATAAATCCACCTGCTTTGTTTAAAGGAATGTTAGTGTCAAAGGTCCAAATGAACACATTTTCCCTAGTGGTTCCTTTTGCAAATAAATAAGAATGTGGAACCATGTACAATAGGGACCTGGAAATTGAAAGACACAATTAAAGAAGTATGTGTGGTGCCAGGTGTGCACTTGAAATATTGGAGGATCAATGTGCAAAGGATCTGATTACCTAACCACTGTGTGTACACCTGCAATTAATACAAAATAGTTTTGAATGTAAACTGCAATTGAAAAATAAAATAAAAGACAAGAAAGAAAGAGAGAGAGAGAGAGAGAAACCCAAATTATAGTAGTTAACAAATGGTGCTGTAGTGGTGGGAAGCTGATGTTTCTAAAACAAGACACTGTTATGAGACACCGCCATTATTAGCTTGTCTCTGCTCTGGAAATGTATTAAGATAATATGTTTGGCCAATCAAGCTAGTGTTACTCTAATGAGTAACCATCAGATCCAATTAAATTATAGTTATAATATCGCCTTGCCTTGAAGACGCTAATGCGGTGCTTTATTCCCTTGTCTTCATCCCTAAAATGAGGCTGGGAAGTATGCAGGGCGATTCGGTTACCAGCATCCCAGGGCTTAATCATGATCGACACACATCAGGAGAACACCGGTCTGAATCACACGCCCTTCTACACCACCTCTCTCTCTGCACCTGCCATGGTCCAGGCAAGGACATCCACGAGGAAACGGAATGCCCTGGGGCTTTCTACTTATCTGAAGTGGAGTTACAAATCCCCCAATACAGTACGCTGCGTTCCCGTGGCTGCTGTCACTAACAATCTCTCCAGAGTTACCTTCCTAGACTGTGAGGAAGACTTCAGCAAGTTTGAGACCTGGGCAAACGGTGCCAAGTGTTCCTGGAGTGAAGTTCAGTGGAAAGTCATAAAATGTGCGACCAGAAACAGCTGGTTTGAGACCTGGCTCTGAACTTCCATTTCCTCCAACACACAATCCTCACTGTCACCCCCTGGCTTTCCTGGGTGTTATTCACTCTGTCTAGAGCCCCAGCCAACCCCACCTCTGCGCGTCTTACCCACCTTCACCTGAACAATGTTCCCCAACTCGGGCCTGTGCTCTAGTCTCCTCCTTATATAACAGTTATAACCCTCAGGTGGAATTGCGGGTAACTTTGTTTCCCAGAACAAATGGAAGAAAAATTTTTGTCTTATTGTCCAATATCTTGCACAGGGTCTGGCCAATGGAAGATTTTGGACATAGATTTATGGATGATTCCAATCCACCTCCCAGTCCACTTCGTTATCTGGCTTTCTGTATTCGATGTTGCTGTGTAGATAACAACCCCGAGACTTAATGTTTTGAGACAGCCATCATTCACTTAGCTCGGGTTTCTGTGAATCTGCTGGGTGTACATTCTGGTTGTACTCACAAGTCTCTGTATCAGCTACATCCCATTGGTCACATGACCCGGACAAATCCGTGGGAGGACCACTCAAAGGTGTGGCAACAGCCAGAGGTGAACAAAATTGGCGCCAACAACGCAGCCTCCCTCCACTTTTGTTCATTGATAAACCCCATAACTAATGGTTTCATGGGTGCAAATCCGAGAAACGTCTTTTATCAATATCAAGTACAACAGCGACTGTGCTCATTAATACTGACAGCAATTTACTCTTGAGAGCAAGCAGTGGTGGGGAAGAGGAGAGGAAATAAGATTTCCAGGCTGCTTGCTACATATATTATTTCTCTCCTGCTAAGCCATTCTCCAGGAGCAAAAAAAAACACACAAAAACAACAAAAAACACACCTCACTTTAAAAGATTTTAAAACAGTTGTTTGTCCCATCAAAGCAAACATAGGAACATTACCTGAAACATACTGGTTCACTCATCCCCTTTGCTAGTAACGCGCCTCAGACTCTTTCCTTAACCCCTGATGAGATAAACGTGTGACAATAAAGTGGCTTCTCAGTCACAAATTCCCTGGGCGACTCGCTAGGTGAAGCTGATGAACAATAGAAGTGTGTTATTTTAACTGGTCCCCTCCCTTTCTCCACGCAGCCTAAATCCCTTTCATTACCTGGCTTGCCTTTCCCAAGAAATTCCAGGGGGTATTTACAGCCCTAAGTCCCTTAAGCCAGCGTCTACGGCCCATGTCAGCCTGTGTTCCCACGCTGATTTCAGAGAAGCCCCTGAAACGCAGAAGGATGTGTTTACTAGAATGTGGCTCCCCGGGGAGGAGCCGGGCACATCTGTAATTCTAAGGAGAATGTAATGAGGAAAAACTGGTGTCATCCCGAATGGCTCACAGCTGCTCTGGAAGCTGATAAATAAGATGCTCGACAGGAGATCCCTAATTGGAGCCAGTTTCTCTTAAGTGGATACACAATACGGTGCAAGACTGGGTGTGGGAACGAGAGTGTTGTTCACGTATAACTTAGTTTGTCTTGTAAACAGTTCCAAGTTCAAACGTTGGTGCTTTTCTTTTTTTTCTCAAAAGGAAGAAAATGTTCACTTTGTTCATTTTTTCCCCCACACTAATTAGAGGCAAGCTAGCATTATCTTTTCTGATGTTTTTCTAAACAAAAACTCCCTTCGTTTTGTTTCTTCCTTTCCTCCCTTCCTCCCTCCCTCCTTTCTTCCTTCCTGCCTTCCTTCCTTCCCTTCCTTCCTTCTTCTTTTCTTTCTTTTTTTCTTTCTCCCTTCCTTCCTTCTTCCTTCCTCCCTTCCTTCCTCCCTCCTTCTCCCCCTCCCACCCTCCCTTCCTTCCTCCCTTTCTTCTTTCCTTCCTCCCTCCCTCCCTCCCTTCCTTTCTTCCTCCTTCCCTCCCTCTCTCCCTTCCTTCCTTCTTTCTTTCTTCCTTCTTCTCTCAGTCCTTCCTATCTTTGGGGGTACCAGTTCTGGGATCAAAAGCACTGAACTGATTTCTCCCTTTCAGAACCTGGCCAGCTAACCCCAGTGCTGAGGTTTATGGCTCGAAGCTTGTGGCCTTCTGGTCCTTTTGGGAGAATGTCTATAATATTCCATTTTCATCTCAGGAATGGCAAAAGCTTCTAAGAAGAAGATGAGATTTTCTATGCAGAGAACGACTTCAAAGTAGTCCTCCTGAAATCGTGCTGTTACAAAAAGCAAACGGAAGTAGCTTTTCTTTTCTGGGCAATATGCCTCCCTTGCATTGGAGTGAGAAAGGGCATTGCTCTCATAAGGGACTGGATGGACCCTCATCTACTACCCACCATGTACCCGCACATTAACACCATTCCCTAGCAGAGGACGGTTTAAAACTGGTTTAGAGATTATTAATCCTTTTTTTCTTTTAATTGCATGACCAGTACACTATGTAAAACTCACTATGCTCATGTCTCCTGATATTTAAGGTATATGGGAAGAGAGGAGAAAAACCCAGAACTTTCTCAACAGGCTACATGCCTCCCTTCCGCAATTGGAGGTTTTTACTAATTCCTATTTAAATAAAATAAGAAGTCCCTCCTAGCATAGGATGACATTTTTGCTTTCAGAAATATCAGTTGCTACAGCAATACTTTTTGTCTTTCCCTATGGCAGTGGTCGGCAAACTCATTAGTCAACAGAGTGGCAAACCGCGGCTCATGAGCCGCATGTGCTCACGAGCCGCAGATTGCCGACCACTGCCCTATGGGACAGTATAGATCCACTCTACCCAGAGTATTTCAACCCCTCACTCCTGGTATAATATACAGTCTAAATCTCAGCATTGAAGCTTCTTGTGATAACCATGGCTTCAATCATCTGGGTTGCACTGTCCCTCAGTCAATGCAATGTACTAGAAGGATAACATTTCCACACCTTCCCAGCCTTCCAGTGCTCCAAGATTGGGGTGGGCTGGGGATCCTTCACCATGTTTTGCTGTGCTAAGAAAGTGGAGGCAGGACTGGGGAATTCGTGAGCAGGTATAATTCTTGAACTATATGGGGATCCATGAGAGGCAAGGTGAACACCCTTATGACACTGATCCCTCTTTCCCAAGTTGCCATGTGAAGTATTGTGGGGAAAGGTAAAGGAATGTAGAACTAACGTTAATGCAGCCATAGAATCTACAGTGTTCATCCACGCATCGATTGTTAAAGCATCACTTATGGTCCAGACACTGCCAAACGGTAAAGAATAGAAATGAAGAAGAGATCGCCTTATGTAAAGAGCCCCGCAATATTGTGAGCTACCGCCTGGAAGCTAAAGGCAGAGAAGAAAAGAAAATGCCATCGGGTGCAATTCGGTAGTTTTAATGGTCCTTCTCAGAGTAGTTCCTTCTCCTTGGGAGATTTATTTCCTGGAAAGCCATAAATGTGAAGCAAGAAGTGGCTGCACCCCTGTCCACCATACCTCATCCCCAGGGAACCACATTAAACAGTGTTTGATCATTTTAAATACTCATCCAAACTGGTGATGACTTCTCTCCCACCTGGCTTGGTTCCATGGGAAAATATTTATACCCTCTACATGGTCTTAACAGAAGAAAAGACAGAGTTTTAGATGCTGATGAGATGCTGGCTTTGGTGTGACCTTTTAGGAAAGATCACATTTCCAAGGACGGTTGTGGATTGAAGGGCAGTACGCACTGAATTAGCCAGAGCCAATCACCAACCTACTGATACAAGCAAGTCCAGACAGGTTTAGAAGAAAATGTTGCTAATGAAAAATGAAGCTGTAGTCACACCAGTCAAGGGATGAAAGAAAAGCCAGAGAGGCAGGATTTGCAAAACTCCACTCCTATATCAATCAGTAACCATAGACACTGGATGATAGAGAGTATAGAAGGAGATTTTCCTGGACACACTAGTCTCAACTGAAAAAATTACAGTGGGATTTAGAAGAGCTAACTGTTCTTTCACAGAGTGTCTTCAATGAAAACGTTGCTTCAACTCTGCAATGAGCAAGAAAATACTAGACTGCTTACCTCACAATGAGTGAAGTTCAAATAAAATTATCATCCTTATATGTATTCCGTGGTTTCTATACCTCAACTACTTCATTTAATACCATCAAGAGAGCCCTAGCTGGTCTGGCTCAGTGGATAGAGCATCAGCCTACGGACTGAAGGGTCCTGGGTTGGATTCCAGTCAAGAGCATATGCCCGGGTTGCGGGCTCGATCCCCAGTAGGGGGCATGCAGGAGGCAGCCAATCAATGACTCTCTCTCATCATTGATGTTTCTATCTCTCTCGCTCTCCCTCTTTGAAATCAACAAAAATATATATTTTTTAAAATACCAAGAGATCTATGGCATACACATCATCATTATTCTCATTTATAAATAAGGAAACTGGAGCTAATCTATATGTATAAAACCCTAATATGCAAATAGACCGAACGGCGGAACAACCAAACAACTGAACAACTGGTCGCTCTGACGTGTGCTGACCACCAGGGGGCGCACGCGTAACACGGTGGGCATCAGCAGCAGGTGGCAGGGTGTGAAACATGGCAGGCATTGGCTGTGGTGGGATGGTGGAGCAGGTGAGTGGGTGTGCCAGACCAAGGTGGGGCACCAGGTGCTGTCACCAGGGCAAGCCTCTGGTGGTTACTGAAAATTCTTTGCTCCTGTGTGCTACGGTCCCACCAAGTGCTTGCACCTGCTGTTGGCGCCAGCCCCACTCACACCTACTGCCGGCGCCTGGCACTGGCCCCAATCACTCAGCACCGTCAGCAGGTGCGAGCGGCGGCTGCCAGCTCTTGATGGCCCCTCAGGGCTTCTCCACCTCCCCCTGCTCCTGAGGGGCCATAGGGGCTGGTAGCCGCCACTCACACCCGCTGACGGCTACAGCCCCACTCGCACCCACTGCTGGCTCCAGAGCCACTGCTCGCACCAACTGCTGGCACTGGAGCCGGCACTGGAGCCGCTGCTCGCACCCGCTGACAGTGCTGGCCCCGCTCGCACCTGCTGCTGGCTCTGGCCCCAATCGCTCTGCACTGTCAGCGGTTGCAAGCGGGGCCGGCGGCTATGGCAGGAAGGGCCAAGACCTGCCCCTGTGCCCACCGCAGCCTCGTGACCTACAGTTCCTTTCAAGGTGCACGAATTCGTGCACTGGGCCCCTAGTAGAGAATAAGTAACATAATGTTGACAACTAATAAGTGGCAATACAGGTATTAGAAGTCTATGTTTTATAAAGTTGCATGAATCAGTTATATGAGGGCCGCATTCAGCCTTTACTAAAATAATAAAGCAAATGTTGGCCCCACTGTAATTTTAACATTCTCTGATGAGTTAGAATTAAAACAAGAACACAAGGACATGTATTATTCATCGCACATTCATTTTTCATTTGGGGAGACATAATCAAAAGCCAAATGGTGACTTCCTTGCGCACTCATTTTTACACTGTGTTTATAACTCTTTAAATAATGCAAATATTTATTATGGGCATCCCTGGAGAATCAAAGGTGCTGGAGGAAGGGATTTCTAAATATCACGATCTACCACCGAGTGAAAACACCAGGATACTTCTACTGTTTAAAGGGTCAGAGCCACAGGGTCTGTCAAAACGGTCACTCAGCACAAAAACAAGGCAGAAGGTTACCCGGTTTCTGAAATAAAGCAGCAGCAGGTATAATCTTCACCAACAGAGAAAGAGGAGGCATGAGGATCATATCTCCAGGGTTAGCAAGACTACATCACAGGCCACAAATGTCACCAAAGACAATTACTCCACAATGGACTTGAACGCTATAAATATTTAGTTCTTCAAGTATTATTTTCCATGCAAACAAATTAATTTGATTCCATTTTAATAAAGAGTGGAGAGTTTACTACTTATAAAATATCATACCAGTTCCTGGGGACTTTTTTTAAGTGAATAAATTTAATCTTTCTGCAAAAATCTTATTCTAATGGTAGAAGCAAGCAAAGTTCAGCTCACTGAAGGATTCGTGTACTCTGCTAAGGATTTGGGACTTCGTCCTAAAAGAAATGTTAGTTAAGCCACTGAAAGATCCTTTTTTTAAGTATGTAATTATCTGGTAGCAAAATGGAAAATGGGATGAAGTGTGCCAGGCTATACACGTGGAATCTTCTTAGGAGACTATTGCAATGGTCTGACCAAAACCTCATGAGAATTGCATATGATGCATATTAACATTTGACATTTAAAGACTGAGACCCTTTAGTTCAGTAAATACTCCATAAATCTTCTAGGTCTTCTTAATTGACACTTAGCTCTTCTGTGAAGCTGTGTTTGTGGGTGTGGACCATGTGAGAGCAAAGGCTTTTCATTCAATGAATGTCTTTTGTGTGGACTCCAATCTGTCTTCAACAAAGCAACAAATTCCTACTATTGAGCTGAATGCTCCAGAGATCAAACATAATTTCCCTTAGTTGCTCTCATACTGACACAATTCTAATTATGGCACTGTTGGGGATACAGGCTTTCTTAAAAAATGTAAACTGCAACATAAAAATTTAATGAAGCAAATTATTGCAGGTATAACTGTGCAAGGGTGCGGTGGTCTCTTTGTAACTCAGTTTCCTCAATCGGTGCCCTTTTACACTTCATTTTATGGTCAATGTGATGCTTCATTTAAAAAAAATAATATTAAAAATAATTCATTAAGATTAAATTGCTTCTTCAGAAGGCATGAGCTTATCTTTCTCATTTTATAAGAATCCTGTTTTAATTTGCTTCTTATGCCATCCCTAGCATGAATTTAAGGATTTAATCGAGTAAGAATTGAAGGCTGATATCGATAAGATGAGTAATTTTATATTTGAAGGATTGGTTTGTTTGATTTAGGAGAAAATCTCAATGGTCAATTATCCCTGGACTCTATTTAGTACAAAGTGCTAGCCAAATAGTAATTTTCATCCATCACTTACCAGAGTGAATTGGAAGAGGCATCTTTGTGATTACTCTTGATATATTAAAGGCTAATATTGGATAGAAATAACATTGCCCATTCCAGAGCAAGAGAATAGATGCTTTACCCAACAATGCTAATTTTTTTAAAGTATTAGTAGCTCTCTGAGTATTCATACCCAGGATGGCCATGAATTCAATCAACCCTACTTATTAATCATGCCATGTCTTATCTATTGTCTGCTACCTTCTGAGAACAGTTGGTGGCTCAGTAATGAATATGTTTTATTTGATGCCCTTTGTGGCTACATTCGAACATATAACAACATTGAAACAGCTTTTGTGCTTGAAATAAAATTTAGTGAGATTTTATTTTAGGCTTTATTTTAAATGATTAACATAATTATCAGAAACAAGATTGGCAAAAATTATGGAAGAGTAACTACTATGGGCATACAGTCATAAGCTTTTTCTTATTGTTGTTGCTGACGTAGACTAAAAGCAGGTTAATAATTTGAGGCCATTTCTAAAGTCAACTAGAATCAGAGACAGTGAGAGAACCTAAAAAGATGGCTGCTCAATCCCAGGAAGAGCAAATGATGTGTCTAAGTTTATGTAGAAAATAAGTGATGAAACTGTCCCATAACTCATATAAAGAGCATTACATTTGAAAGTCCTTCCCAACTCTAGGAGTCCACGCTTTTCTGTTAATGCAGATTAAGTGTTATCATAGGAGGGGAAATAATTGAATAAGAATGGTAAATTAGTATGTGCATTAGTAGGAATTATATAATATACATTCATGATTCAATAAATATATGAAGAGAGAGAGAGAGAGAATCTTCTATGCACCAAGCAATCAGTCCCTGCCTTTGAAGAAGCTTGCAATCTATTGGCAGTTAAAAACAAGAATATGCAAATCATAATACAGTGCCCTAAGTGCTCTGATCAGAAAAATCTAGGTGATACAAGAACACATGAACTGATTTCTTATCGAGACAGGGCAATCGCAGATGAATTGTAAGAGGAGCTGATACCTATACTAAAAATTAAAGGATGAGATGGAGTTAACCAAAAAGAAAAAAATGAGGGAAGAGTTTTTTACATGCATGCAAAAGTCTGGGAGGAACCAGGAATAAAGCATGATATTAGGGGCGGGGGGCGTGGAGAAAAAGCCAAAAGGTGAGATCAGGGAAGAAAGAAAGCAGCAGATTAGGAAGGGACTGGCAAAGGAAGAACAAGGCATTATCATATTTGATTTTCCAATGAACTTTCTTGTTGGAGTATGAAGAGTGAACTGGAGTGAACTGGAGGAGACTAGAGGTAGAAGACTGGTCTTAAAAAACACAAAGATGTGTTTGAAGGCCAATAAAGACATATAGGCAAAAGATTGATGGTGCTCTAGAAAAATTACGTCACTTTGAATATGAAAAAAGGATTTAAAATATATAGAAAATGGAATGTGCATGGTAAGGGGTTGAGGATGAAGTCCAACTTTCTAGTCCATTCCAAGGAAGATCAACTGAGGTAGGTAGGCATGGCTAAAGGAAGAGCTACTTTCTGGAACAACTGATGTTCTCAGAAATTGATGTTTTGTTTGAGGTCCTCAGTGCATCCAGGTAGCTACAGATCAAGTGGGCAACTGAAGGTACACATGCGGAACCTTACAGAGATCTTGGCACGAAATGATGATTCAGAAATGGGCAGCTAACTGACGATAAGTGATAGCAAAGCCAGTAGTCAAGAATACCCAGAAAGCATCTGCAGATTGGAATGAGAAAATGACTAAATGCAGATCTTTGGGGAACAATGCAAAAAGCAGACAGCTTCATTTATTCAGAAAAATCACTTTTTTTTAAGTGGTGTTTCTTACAAAAGAGATGCTCTAGAGATCAAATCTGAAAATAAATATTTTAGTCCAATCTATGCAGTGGTCTAATTAGTGATTCTTAGTCTTGAAAAAAATCTCTTCTGGGGAGTGAAGGTAGTTAAATATAATGAAGAATGCTAAGCTCTAATTTGACTCCTGGATTTAATGCCTGTGACAACTTGCAAACATTAAACAGCCTTCCTGAGGCTGTTTCCTCCTCCATAAAAGAGAAAACCACTAACTCAGAGAATGGCTGTGAAGATTAAGTTTTGTTTCAATTTACAGTTAGAATCACTTCACATAGTAAGTACCTGGCACAAAACAGGAGCTCAATAAATGTTAGTTACCATTCTTTCATTAGATTATCCAGATGGGCCAAATGAATTAATAAAACATATGCTGTGCAGAACAACACAAACCCTAAATGAATATAAAAATAATCTTTAAAAATACATGCAATCTCTTTTATTTGGCTTCCCCATATTTGAAGAATATTTGCTTTTACTCTAGCTCCAAAAGAGAAATTGTCTATTTATACTCAGGGTCAACTTGGTTTCATGAGCCATAATAGTCAATTTTTACAGTTCATTGACTTGGCCATTGGGTAAGCCAAATCACCATTAAAACACCATGCTCTGGTTACTTAAATTGCACTGATGTATCTCAACTAAAAAAATAAATAAATAAATTGCATTCTGGTTTATATAATTGGGGTTAGCACTTCACAATTGATTGTTTTTGCTATAGGCTTGAGATTGGCATTACCAACCAACGAACATACCTTCTGTTCCATTTAAAATGCTGAGAAGTGAACATAGGTTATTTGGTGGGTCCAGCTAATGCACAGTAAATTCAGGACAGTGATTACAAGGCTTTTAAAGTATGGATATCTCTGGGTAAAGGTTCGCTGCTTCTCAGTGACCCACGTCCTGGATTTGAGGAAGCTGTTTCCACAAAAGACACTAGATCAGTGATTCTCATATCTTCCTGTTGAAAGAGCAATTGGAAACTATCATGCTCTCAGGACATCATAAATTATAAAATGTTCAACTTAAAAATAATTAAATACATTATTCCTATTTAGTCAGATACCATCTTACATTAGTAGAAGGTAATGCACAAGTGGTTAAGGTCACAGGTTCTGAAATCAGACGGCATTTTACAAATGGAAAAAGCAAGACACAGATAAAATAAGCTTCTTCCCCAAAGTCATATAGTGATGAAGTATCAAAGCCAAGAGTCAAGCCCAGGCAATGCGAATGCAACTCTGTCAAAAAGTGTTTGTGAGATTTAATAAGAACTCGTGAAAAGTGTTTACACAGTGCTTGGCTATTGATACCTACTGATTTTTTACTAACATAGACAAGACATTGTAGGTGCCAATAAAACATCCTATATAATAAAAAGCTAATATGCAAATTGTCCTTATGGGCAGGAGTTCAACTGACAGGGAGTTAGACGTGCGCTGACCACCAGGGGGTGGTGCAGAACATGGCAGGCGTCGGTGACATGGTGCTGGCAGCAGGTGGCAGTGGAGGCACTGCCTGCCCTGTTGGGCCCCAATGAGAGCAGGACTGCGGCAGGATGGTGGAACAGGTGAGCGGGCGGTGCCAGGCCAAGGCAGGTGCGAAGGGAGGCCCCGGCCAGCAGCGGCAGGAGGCAGCAGGCAGCCGGGAGAAGGGAGGCTCTGCGGCTGGCAGCCGGCAGCTGCTAGGGACCCTACCCATGCACAAATTTTGTGCATTGGGCCTCTAGTAACAATAATAAAGGCAAGTACAAATGGGGATTCCATTTACTATACAGATGTCATCCTGAAATTTTGGAAAGGGATCCATTTGTTTAATGGCAGGATAGTATTATTGCCACTGTATTTTCATGTGTGGTTACCAGCATAGGACATATGTGCTATGTGGATTCAGAGTGAGTTCTAAAGGGAAATTGCCTAGAACCTAGTCATAGCACTGATCTTTAATAGCTGTGTTACCTTGACAAGTTACATAACTTCTCTGGGCTTCAGTTGTAAAATGGGAACAATTTTAATGCTAAACCTGGAGAGGATTAAATGAGCTAATATGTTAATGTGTATATAATAGTGCCTATAATTAGTAAAGACTCAATGTCATCTGCTCATTACTGTTTCCAGAGGAGTCCTTGTAGAGCACAGAATCTTTGTCAATTCAAAGAGAAAGAAGAACCATTTCTGATACACATGCATGTACATATAAACTCAGAAATACTACTTTTCCATAATGAATAACTCACATAACTTATATTTTTCAAATTAGAATTTAAGGCTACTTTATATTTTTAAGGTTAAAATTTAAAAGGATACACTAACTCTTTTTTGTGTAGACTGTAATAATAGAGCAAAACATCCTAAAAGATGCAAACGATTTTTATAAAGGAAAAAAGGGTAGAATTGCAAGTACATTCTAACCTCATAAGCCCCCCAAAAATGGTGCTTTTTGGCCCACTTCTCGGGAACTTCTTTCTCCCAATTCTTTTATATATATATATTTATATATATATATATTATTGATATTTTACAGAGAGCAAGGGAGAGGGATAGAGAGCTAGAAACATCGATGAGCTGCCTCCTGCACACCCCCTACTGGGGATGTGCCCGCAACCAAGGTACATGCCCTTGACCGGAATCGAACCTGGGACCCTTGAGTCCGCAGGCTGACACTCTAGCCACTGACTCTCCCAATTCTTTACATCTGCGTGTTTCTCATCCTTCAAGTCTTGTTTGAATACCATCTTCTCAGAGCATCTGTGGCCCCCCCTCCCCGTTTAGAAAAAGCTTCCCTGTTTCATTCACAATCAAACCTCCATCCTGTTTATTTTCTTCATCACACACACAAACAACAGTATGCAATTATTTTACTTGTTTGATTTTTTTCATCTCCCTGCTAGAACAAAAACTCAATTAGGAGCGAGATTTCTCTATGTTGTGTCAACACTCATTCATTAGTTGCCTAATCCAGTATTTGGAACATATTGGCACTTAATAAATATTTGTTGACTAAATTAATAAAGGGCATAAATAAATATCTGAATATTCCACTTGCATTCGGTGCTTTATCTGCAGAAAGATCCAATAATTTGGCCCTGGGTTTATAAAATACAAGCTATGGACGTTTCTGCTTAACCTTCCTAAGGGTTGTTGTTGTGGGTTGTTTTTTTGTGTTTTTTTTTTTTCATGTCTTGCAAGGAGCTCAAGAACAGGGACGAGTGGGATGGGCAGGGCTTCAGAGGATAGAGGAGGCCCCTGTAGTGAGCGAGGTCATGTGGACACATAGGGGAACTCAAACGAAAGTCCACGAGCACTGGAATAATTAGGGCCACTAGTCACTCCTCCCTGGTCCTGAAATAAACTCTTAAGCGGTCTCTTTGTCTTGGCTTCCTCTACACGGTTGCCAGAGAGGTAGTTCTAAGATAGAAATCTCACCAAGTCTGCCTGCTTAGGGCTCCACATGGCTTTCTGAAGAAAGAACAAGCCTCGTGGCAGAAACACCAGGGTGGGCCATCTTTGTCAGGCTGCACAGTCCTCTAGTCTTTTCTTTCCCAGCTTCTTCATAGACTCAAAATCAGTATAATAGACGCATAGGGTGGAAGATTTGCAATTCCAAGGACTTCCCACTCTCTCACACTTATCCATGGTTTTCCACATATTGTTCTTCTACCTGGAATACTCATCCTTATCTTTCAAACCTTGTTTAAGCACCTCAGGTTCAGAAGGGAAGACTGTACACAGACATGAGTCCTTATGTGTAGCTTGCAGATATATACATCCTCTTTGTTCACAGGCATCCTTTGGATACATATTAATTGGATGAAGCATACACACATTATGCAAAGACCATTACCAGAAGAAATGTTCAGCCTCTGAAAAAGAGGAGTCAAGCCCAGCTGGTGTGGGTCAACCTATGAACCAGGAGGTCACGGTTCGATTCCCAGTCAGGACACATGCCCAGGTTGTGGGCTCAATCCCCACTGTGGGGGGGTCGGGAGGCGGGGGGAAGCATGCAAGAGGCAGCCAATCAATGATTCTCTCTCATCATTGATGTTTCTATCTCTCTCTTCCTCTCTCTTCTTCTCTGATATGAATAAGAAAAAGAGGAGTTAAAAACTCATATTCAGGAAGAGAATATTGTCCTACCTAGCCAAACATAATCTGTACTACTTTCCTGGCTATCAGAGGAAATGCACAGTGTTATCACTTCCCTTTTGTTCAACATCCTGCTTTCCAATTAAGTATTGAGACCTCTCCATGAAATCTCCACTACAGAGTCATCTACCTCTTGATGGTCACCCCCCCCCCCGCCAAAATACACCCCAAAAATGCATCTAATTAACTGACACATCCAAGCATGGTGAGCACTTCTGTATCTCCAACCTTATTTTGAGCATCACCTTTCCCATTTCTGCATTTCAAAAGTGTTCCCTTATCCTTCGGGACCCTCCTCAGATACAGTCTCCAACCAGAAGCTTCTAAATGAATACTGTTGTTACCATTATCATTGTTTTTGTTGTTTCTTAAGTGAGTTCAAATTTTTGGATAGGACAGTCTCCAGTAGTTTCTGAAGCTGTAGAAATGCCGTGGGGAAGGATTCTCCTGTGCTTTCTCATTTCTACCCGCAGTTACTGAGGAACCAAGTTTAAGTCATTGTATCATATATGAACTAGAAAAACGGAAGAGGGAAAGAAACAAGTATACATAGAAATACATTGCAATGGTGTACATGTGCGTGTGTGTGTGTGTGTGTGTGTGTGTGTGTGTGTGTTTCTAAATCATATGTGAATTGTATTAATGTAAACACTGGACAAAAAATGCATATACAGATACATGTATATATGTATATAGTTATATACATATGTATACAGTTGATTCTTGTTATTTGCAATAGTCATGTTTTATAAAGTTTCCATAAACACTGAATCAGCAAATACTGGACCATGGCTCCTAGGGTAAATGCAAGGTCAGGTTCCTGAGAACCTCCGGTCACCTGATCATCAACTGATGAATACATAACCTTGTTTGACGTGCTTTTCTGTTTAAAGACAACTTATGATATATTGTTGATTTATTAACATTGAACACAGAGCCAACAGCTCTATAATTCATGCTTAAATGACACTTGTCTATCATGTTTTTCTCCATAAGGCACAGCCCAGCCTTCCTGCCCTTAGAAACACTAACCAGCACTTCAGGACTGTGCTTGGGGCCACCTTAAACAGCAAAATCACCAACAAAGCCACAGACATGCAAAAAAATGTGGCACTAAATAGATCATGGAAAGAACTCACTTGCAGTATTAGAGTGAAATAAGAACATGCAGTGTCGCCTAATTCAATCTCAGCCAGCAATGTGCACATCGGAAGACTCACAATTTTTTGCTGCTTAGATCATGTGGATATCTACCAATAACAGCAAAAGCACCTCAGGTATTGATTTGGGGGCTACAAATATATTTGAGCAAGTAGGTGGATTTGAAAATATGAAATCCGTGAATAATGAGGGTAGACTAGATAGATAGAAAATAGATGATGCTCAGCCAGCGTGGCTCCGTGGTTGAGCATTGACCTATGAAGCAGGAGGTCACAGTTCGACGGGCACAAGTGGGGTGTTCAGGTGGCAACCAATCAATTATTCTCTCTCATTATTGATGTTTTTCTCTCTCTCTCCCGCTCCCTTTCCCTCTGAAATCAATAAAAATATATTTTTAAGTAAACTAAGATAGATGAGAGAGAAAAAGAGAGAGATCTTCCACATGGATGAAATCTATAGGGTCAGTGTTCATCTTGTACCTTGACACATAAGAGGAGCTAAAAAGTATGAGTAAAATAAAAGAATAGAAACCTACATGTCTTTCCAGGTAATCTACTTAATCGTGATCCTTAAAATAGTAGCCAGAGGCTTTTTTTTAGAAATATTAGATTTTGATTACTTCTTCTTCTAAAGTGTGTAACACTTGTGTGTGTTTTTTAATGAAAAAGATATATATTAATATTGGTAAAATATGGATAAATTCTAGAGCTAAAAAATTCAAATCACCAGTCTTTCTATAATGAGATAAAGATCATTAGAAATTTGATGCATTTCTTCTCAGTATTTTTTATGCAATGCATATATAGGTGTACTAACATCTTTAAAAACAAAATTGGAATTATACTCTTTTCTATCCTGCTTTGATTGTTTTTTTTATTAATTCTATACCAGCATCCCCTATTCACTGAATTTCAGCTTTAAATTCCTTCCCATCTCTCTTTTCAGAAAGACAAACCCATCTGCAATTGCTAAATGCACTCTAGGCTCAGCAACCTGCCGCCTTTGCTGAATAAATGCCTATGACGGCCTCTACTGGGGAGACTTAGAAGAAAAAAATATAAAGACTGTGGTGCTTAGCTTTTTTCTTTAATTTTTGTATTCCTTGAGAGATTCTCACTTAGCTTAAAAAAAATCATAAAAAAGGAATCATTTACAAAGGTGCAAGGAAGCTTACCCTAAAATAGATTGCCTATATCAAAATTGACCTTTGTATAAATGCATGTATTTCATAGCAATTCGGCTCAATCACATTTCGCAGGCAGTCATATTCACACAATTTAAACACCAGAGTTAAAGTTTTTAAATGTACATTTTAGTAACTCTTCAAAAGTCAAAAAGTTAAATCTCCATGTTCAATCTCTCTTGACATTATTGTTTTCCAATACAATGAGAGCTAATGGTGGACTTCTCTGTCTTTGTGAATTCCAAAAAGGCATTCTGGGCTGGAAGAAAGGAGCAATTCCAACTCTTTTGTTCTCTTAGGAGTTGCATGATTATCTTGCCACAGGCAAAATTACTGAGCTAATTTAGTCAACTACAATAATATATAGCGCTAACATGGCAAAATTCTCAGGTAGGCTAGCAGATACTTAAAATACCTGATTTTTCTTTTCTAATATTTTATTCTTTACCCTAACAAAAAGAAACTACACAGTCCCAAAATCAAAGAAAACTGAGATAATTGTGAACGATTAAGTGAATTAAGTTCATTTTTTAAAATGCCGTTAACACATATAATTTGTTTATTATGTGAAAAGTATTAATTAACTCATTATAGTATTACAGAGGGAAAAATAATGTGTTATACGTTGACATAGTCTGGATTCTTTGAATACCTTTTAAATTGCCATGTAGTCATTAGTAAGTGTTGAAATTAAAATAATTTTAGGCTGTTAATCCCAAAATATGTCCAAATGTTAATCATTAAAAGTTATTGCTATAGTAAGATGAATTAAATTAACATGGGAATCGTTTTTATTAACTATCAATTAAAACAAAAGTTATTTCTTGTGCCCCCAAAAGTGAAAAATAATATTGTTTCATTTTAAAGTATTTAAAATTATATTATAAATTGTTTAGTCCTAGACTTGAGCTCAACAGAACTAAGTTCAAAAACCAAACTGGATACTTCCAATTCAACAAGCCAGGAGGGGTACCGATTTCCTTTGTTTCTAGAAGCCTTCTTGCTTCTCTCACACACTCTTTTACCAACATTGGCTCTTACAAAAGTTTTTCTATCCACTCAGTACAAGTATTTGCTCCTCATCATGGGATATCCCTGTATAAAGGATGATTTTCATCCACCATCTTTCAAACAATCAACAAGCCATACTGACCCTCCCATGAATTTTAAGTCACTGTCAGTTGTGCTACTCCACATGTTTTCATCACTCCCAGAGGAAGAGACAATAAAGTGTATACTTTTACTACCACTAATTATCATATTTAACGTTTATTGGGTTCTTATGAGATCTGGGACCTCTCCTAAGCAGTTTAAAATACATTGTCTCATTCTACGCTTCACAGAACCCATACATGATAATTATTAGCAGTGTGCCTCTTTGGAAAAGAACTTAAAATTTGTAAACCTTGGTGGAAAGGGTAAAGGGATTAAACAAATAAAAGAAAAGAAAAACTCATAGACAAAGTCAACAATATTGTTATTACCAGAGGGAAAGGGGGCAGAAGGGAGCTAGGGAGGAGAGGTTAAGAAGGGAATAAATGGTGATGGAAGGAGACTTGACTTGGGGTGATAAACACACAACACAATATACAGATGATGTATTATAGAATTGTACACCTGAAATCTATATAATTTTATCACCTCAATAAATTAAACTAAAAATTTTTGTAAACCTTAGATTCCTCAAATGTGAAATGGGAGTGAATCTACACTAATAAAAGATAAATATGTAAATTGACTGTACCTCCATGATGCCCACCGGCCAATCAGGAGGGAATATGCAAATTAGCAGGCCAAAGATGGCGGTGGCCCCACCCCTCAGCCACTCTAGGTTCTGAGTAGCCAGGCAGGTCAGGATGCCTGCTATGAGGGGGCAGGCGGGGCACGGAGGAAGCTACAGGAGCAGCGCTCTGGCCGGAGCAAAGTGAAGCCTGCAGACTCCGGCTGGAGTCAGCGAGGACTCCAGCCAGAGTGAAGACTCCAGCTGGAGTGAAGGCAGAAGGCGGTGGCCAGAGCGAAGCCCTTTGTCCCCGGTGCCGGAGGAAAATCTGTGCCGGCAGCCAGGTGAAAGAAGGCCTATTGCAGGAATCTTCATGCAATGGGCCTCTAGTTAGTAAATAAGCTGATTAGGTGGTACTAGGAGAGACAGGATTCACATCCAGGCCTGTAGGTCCTTTTCCCAAGCTTGAACTCAACCGACCTTGGTCTTTAGCACTTTCAAGTGATTGACTTTGGGCAAGTGAGCATCCTGCCGGTTTTCACATCTGCACACACAGATAAAATCACTCACTGTACGGAAACATTGGCAGGATTAGATGCCATTCAGCCTGTAAACCACAAATCGGGTCACGTAGCATATCCTTGGAGCGTCACACATGTTAATTCCCTTACACAAAGGCTTAGGCTATTAGTACCAAGACTACAATCAGCAAACATAATAAGCATGTGTCCTCCATGTGGTAAAAACACAACCAAATATTTAAATTCTATAGCACCCTTGCCCCACTAGGTTATACATTCAACGCAGCCAGGAGGCAACTGCGAGAGAGGTGAAGTGACTGGAAATGGTTGCATGTTGCAGAGCATCATGTTGATGGCAGGGACTGTTGAAGGAAAAATTGCACCAAAGTTAAACAGGCAAGGGAGACTTTAAGACTATTGCAATAAGGGGAGGAGGCCGGAGCTCAGTCTGAGCTCTACTCCACTGAAGCAAAGGGTGGAAGGATTTTTAGGGTGAGAGAGAGAATACAGGCCATCTGTTTGCTAATTGGCTTTACCCAAAAGAAAAGCAAAGTCTCTCCTATCTTTGTAACAGAAAGTAGATTTACAACTTGGAGCAAGGCATCTGAGAAAGGTAGGCTCATCTTCCCACAGTCCCTGCGAGAAAGCAGTGGCATATCCCTGATGTTTACATTTCAAAGGGATGGCTCCCAGGTCCTTGAGAAAGACATTCCTGGGTTGTAACACTGCCAAGAGGTGTTTTTTGTTTTTGTTTTTTTACATATATCTCAAAAGCAGAGAAAGAATTTAGAATTAAAGTTTTCTAAAGTAGATGCTCAAAAGTGAGATCAGGGCCTAGAGTTAGGAAGAAGCCTGTCTAAAGTGGAGTCAAGCTAAGGAGCCCTTCAGGCCATCTTGGTCAGGGAACAGCAGTGAAGGTGGATGGGGGGATGGGCAGCCACTCCACTTTTCCCCACATCCTGCA